>NW_022991256.1:172514-253781 GCF_902827175.1 Gymnodraco acuticeps
CGGACCCCCCTATGTGAGGTCCACACACCACCTATAAAAATAGCGCTTTACCCCTGCTTACACCTAAATGCGGCGAGCCTTCATTGTAACTGTCACACAGTGGCGTTTTCTCCCGGAGGCCAAGGGAAGCCAGGCTTCCCCTGTTTTTTCGGATTGTAGTTATAATTTAAATAAATAAATAAAAACACTTTGTTTTGTTTCGATAATTCTCCTTTGCTGTGTGTTGCTGCCGGCCGGCTCTCCCCCATTCTCATTGAGTACTTTACAAAGAGTGAAACAGCGCCCCTCTAGATGTTATGGTGAAACAGTAGATTGCACTCTCTGTTGCGAGAGGAGGCCAGCCGAATCTGGCTTCCTTTAGTGAAAAAAATGGAGGGATTGACCAATCAGATGAGGCCCACGTGATGCCCCTGCCAACCTGTGATTGGTCAGGGCCATGCCAAGGGAAGCCAGCCGCCTCTAGCTTCCCTTCAGGGGCGGCTGGCGGCTGGCGATTTGATTGGACACTGCCATCCAATCAAATCACATCAACATCAGTTTTAATACTGTAACTGTCATCACCGCCGTTAGAAATTATCAAGCAAATGAAGCATTATGGAGGGTGGAGATTTGGCGTACTTAATCAAACATAATTTTACTAAACTTCCGCTACAGCAGCAACTGAAAATTAAATCAGATGACAGGCCAATGCCCGCACTCCAGCTGTGTGTACACAGAGGAAAAAGGGAGAGAATCGGACGTTCAATGAGGACAATTATGTCCGCACAGAGTGGCTAACTGGAAGCGCTAAACTTCAGCGTCTATTTGGCTGGCCATGTCTTCTTTTTGACAAGGATTCGTGCTCCCTGAACAATCCTTGGGCAACTTCAGGATTCATCGACCTTGCCAACCTGTCACGGGCAATTGAGAGGCACGGTAAATCCAAAAATCACATAGATGGTGTGATTGTCTGCATACATTAATAAGTAAAATGCTTAAATTAATAAGAAGAGAGTTTCAGCTGGAGAGTGCGTGCGGACCTGTCGGTTAGATAACAGGCGTGTGCAAGTCCTGCATCTGTGTGATACAAATGTGTGTAAAATGATACCGGGCGCTGTAATCACTCATCTGGTTACGTTATTGACCGCCCCCCCGACCCAAAAAATGGGCTTCCCCTACATTTTTCCCCACGCCACGCTACTGCTGTCACACTGTGTATTTGCGTGGGGAGTGTTGCAGTAGAAAATTCCACTGTAGCGCCCGGTACATTAATGGGAAACCCTAAATGTTTGAGCACCCTCTATGAAACGTCAAGCTACCCCACAGCACCCCAAATAAATATCTGGCGCCGCCACTGAGCCTGACTTGTGTTGGGGGGGCCCCGACTTATTTTTTTCTCCAAAGGGGGGGCCTGACAGAAAAAGTTTGAGAACAACTGGACTAGCTCATCCTGGGTCATAGTTTTAATTTTAACCGCCAGGAAGTTAAGTAACTCATCTTCTACAATAACTAGGCCGTTCACAGTCTTGTATATTGTAGGTTGTAGTCGAGGCCGGTGGTTTGAACCAGGAGCTACCGAGCCACGACACACACCATCAGCCATCTTGGTATTCTGTCTTACGAAAGGTCTAATTTGTTTAAAATGTTGCAAGTTGAATTTAACGGTATTGGATACTTTCTTAATATGTTTCTTAAAAGTCAAGTTCGAATCCAGTATGACTCCAAGATACTTGAAGTGGGAGACTAGTTCTATTTCTGCTCCGTTTAAAAACACATTGGATCCTTCGATTTTGACTGGTCGTTTACTGAACATCATGCATACTGTTTTTTTTGCATTTAACAGTAAGCAAATGTTGTTCAGCCAGTGTTGAACCTTGTCCAAAGCTTTTGAGAGACAACATGAGATCATTTTAGTGTTCTTCCCGTGTACAAAGATGACCGCGTCATCAGCATACATTTGCACATTCAACTCAGGACATACATTAGGCAAGTCATTAATGTACAGTGAAAACAGTAATGGTCCAAGAATGGAACCTTGTGGAACCCCAACAGGGTTCACAAGGTAGGGGGATTTGGCTCCGTTGACCAAAACACACTGTTTTCTGTTCGATAAGTAAGACTTAACCCACTGTATTGAATCTGCCGAAAAATTGAAATATGTCAGCTTTGTAAGGAGCACTTGGTGGTTAACAGTCAAAAGCCTTCCTGAGATCAAGGAAGACAGCACCTACATATGGGCTCATGTCCAACATACATTTAACCTTTTCCACAAAGACACAGTTAGCTGTCTCAGTGGAGTGGTGAGCACGAAAAGCAAACTGCATTGGGTGGAGTGGAGCGAAACCTTTATCTAAGTGTTTGGTGATTAGTTTTGACACCCATTTCTCAGCTACCTTAGAGACACAGGGGAGGATGCTGATTGGTCTGTAATTGGACATCATTGCCTTATCCCCAGATTTAAATATCGGTGTCACCGTGGCCACCTTCCAGGATGATGGAACTTCCCTCGTGCTGATAGATTGATTTACTAGCATAGTAATTGGTTTTATTAGACCGTCAATATTTGTCTTCAGGAAGTTGGTGCTCTTAATTTCCCAACTTACCCACTGACACTTCCTGCTCACCTTCCACATCTCCCATCCATAGTCTAACAATGAGGTTCACCTGCCTCTGGACCCCCTCCCCTCTCACAGTCTACTGCTCCAGACATCCTTCCATTTCTTACCCATTTTATTAATACTCCGCTAACAACTGGCTGCTTATAATACTTGAGTAAATGCAGTTACTTTTCCACCACTAGTGACAGTTAAGGTGAAACTACTATATATATGATTACCAAACGTGAAATTATCTTTTATTTTTCTATCTTTTACACAGATTTATACTCAGTTATCATTTCCATATAAGGTAGAGCAAACCTTGAGACCATGAGATGAAATCATGAGCTTGAAGTTAAAGGGAAGTAAACTCACTGCCTCTCTTTGGCCCAGCATTCCAGCAGGACCAGCTGGTGCAGAGCGGGGTCATCCCCAGACTGGTGTCCATCATCAGGCAGTATCCGGAGAACGACCCCCTGGTCAACGTCTGCCTGCTGGCCCTCTGTAACCTGGCAGACATGGGTGATTATTTAGTAACTGTTTTTTGTCAGTCATTTATTATTAGTTAAACATGATTTGTAAACTATCAACCAGTCTGAGCTGGTTGATGTTGCCAGGGAAAGGGAAGTTTGGTGCCCTCTACTGGAACTGCTACTTCTGCGACCCGACTCGGGTAAGAGATAGAAGATGGATGGATTTGTAAGTAATTTAGACATGCTCTACAGCTTAAGGGTTATCTCTGAGTTATGTTTAAATGTTCTCCATGCTCTCCTAGCTTCTCCTTGTCAAATAAAACACAGACTACTTGTAAGTAAACAGGTCCAAGAAATGCTGTTTGTGAGAAAAAATACCAAACAGACAAATCTGTAATTTTCTCAAGGAGAGGAGAGGAAAAGCAATGAGCCAGAGCTTATACAGCTTACGTTCTTATGGCACAAAAAGGAAGCCAACACTGTTATATAACAACTTCAATGAATTCCTTAATAACTATACTGGCCTCACTGAACTCCCATTCTCAGTTATCCAGCAACATAAACACCTCCATACAGTACATCTCAGGACCATGATGTCAACAAGTTGTTGTTTGTGTATTTTTTTGTGTGAAACTGAAAAATACACAAACAAAAGTAGGCTACTTGTCAATATCACTTACATGACTCAATAACAACACATACATATCTATACACAAGGACAGCATGACATTAGGCCAATTTCATTTCAAACCTTTATTATCTCGGCTACATAAACAACTACACACATGTTAGCTCAGATAACTGGTCACAACATATGAAATATGAATATGCAAACACAATATACGTCATTGCATTGAACTGAGATATGAATACTTAAAATAAATGGCAACATACATACTGTAGATGCTAGAACACATGTATGAAATTAAACGTGCTCAATCTCTATAACTCGCTGCATCTAATCACAAGAATGCACTCAAAGTAAAGAAATATAATGTCACAACATAAGAACTTACACGTAAGGCCTTCTCAAGGGCTACGAACGAAGGATGGCACAGGACGAACAGACATCAGCTTCACTGGAGCACAACACTTCAGAATTACTAACTATAACTAATAACTAACTTCCTGTCACATGGAACTAGAATTAAATACTAAGCCAGAATAATAACCATTTGTAAAAGCTGCAGATGTACGATGGCTATCAGTGGTGGTCAGGATGACCAGGTGCCTGCACACTGTCATATGTGTAGAGCTGTGTGTTTGCAGACTCAGCGAGGGAGGCCCTGGCAGAGCAAGGCATGGCAGAGGTGCTGACCTTCCAGCTGAAACGGGCGCCTGACGCTGAGCGCCGACATGTCATCCTGGAAATACTGGGGGCTCTGGGCGAGAGTGGTAAGAGCTCAAGGTTGCTTCAGGAAGAAGGCTTGGGAAATATTGATTTGATATTTCTTTCTAGAACCATTTCTAAACCTCTCAAAGAAGCTTTTAATAAAGTCAGGCTTTACCATGAGCCATCAGAATTGGGGTGTGTTTGTCAGGCTGTTGTGGGCAATACAACCAATCAATCAGTGATCACATTGATTGTACTAACTGGACAATCAGCTGTCGTGCTGGAACTGTGCTATTGCCAAATCCCCCCTTTGATGAGACTAGTTCCACAGAATCGACATACAGATTTCAAAATAATCTTCCCCAGTGCGGCATTAGCATGGTTACTCATTTTTGTCAAGGGCTGTGTGTTTTATAATGTCCGGGTTTCCATCATAAGGTAATGCTAAGGACCATCTACCACCTGGGGCTGTCTTTTGTTTTGTAAAGATGTTGTACCTATTTTGGAAGATATTGTAAGCTGTTACTAATGATCAATTAAACTGCGCTGGACCCCCAGATACACTGAAGCTGCAGTTTGCAGAGTCAGGAGTACCAGAGGCCTTATCAGAGATGATTCGGAGTCTGCAGGGAGGATCTGACCCCCACGACCTCTGCAGCATCAAGATCGCCTCCAACCTCATCGTGTCTCTGCTGTTAGGAGGTGAGCAATGCTGATGTTACACCTGAACATCTGTGTAGCAACCACTGTCTCAGTGTAGACACCTGTTTCCCTCTTTTGTCGTTCTGACTGAAGCCTCTTTCTGCTGATCAAAGTGTTGAGATGATGTAATGTTTGATATGTGTGTGTGTGTGTGTGTGTGTGTGTGTGTGTGTGTGTGTGTGTGTGTGTGTGTGTGTGTGTGTGTGTGTGTGTGTGTGTGTGTTGTGTGTGTGTGTGTGTGTGTGGTGTGTGTGTGTGTGTGTGTGTGTGTGTGTGTGTGTGTGTGTGTGTGTGTGTGTGTGTGGTGTGTGTGTGTGTGTGTGTGTGTGTGTGTGTGTGTGTGTGTGTGTGTGTGTGTGTGTGTGTGTGTGTGTGTGTGTGTGTGTGTGTGTGTGTGTGTGTGTGTCAGATGAGTCCATGCAGAAGTGTTTTGGGGAGGGCTCTGGTGTGGTGTATCAGGATGTTCTGTCCTGGCTGCAGAGCTCCAACACACAGCTGCAACTCTCCGGAGCCCTGGCCATCGCCAACTTTGCCAGAAATGGTGAGACATTTTTCAGGAAAGATCACCCATGTGGTTATGAATCCACAATTGTCAATCAAGCAAAACATACCCACAGATTACACAGCAATTTTCTTGAAAGTTGCAATGACCAAGTTTATAACAGAATCAGAAAAGCACGGACAGCAAACCCAAAGAGAATGTTCTCTAACTCTGCAGCTCTGCTAACCCTTTTAGCTCCTTTCACTTCATGGTTTGTTTTTCTACGGCACTCCACTCTTTCCACGTCACCACACTCAAAGTGTCATTTCCAGCAGCCGCAGACACCTTTCTTCAGTGGAAAAGTACACTGCTTGCTCAACAGCAGGCAGCACACTGGTGAACGTGTGCACCAAAGTGCACCAAATCAAAGTATGATGTGTGTGTATTAACAGCTGATGGTGTTTCAGAGTTTAGTTTATTGCTTGTTTTTTCTGCCACCAAGTGGCCAAAAAACGGTTGTTTTAGATCTCAGATCTAAAATCTTCTTGAAAAAAATGTCTTGTTATTTTTAAATAATACAATGTTTATTGTCAAGCATATTAGTGCCTGTGTGAGAGTTTTGAAATGTATATGTGCTGTAATACAGAACATGTGTGTTGGCCTGCTGTGTTTTCTCAGATAGTAACTGTGTGAAGATGCTGGACCTTGGGGTGGTTCCTCACATCCTGACCTTGTTGGAGCAACATGTGGACGAAGGAGATGTGTCTGTTCAACACGCCGGACTGAGCGCGCTCAGAAACCTGGCCATTCCTGGTACTGATCAAAGGAAACAGTATGTACGCTGCTGTGACACTTCAACTGACAGGATGCTCTGTGTCTGCAGCCACTAACAAAGTGCGGATGCTGGAGGACGGGGTGACGGAGAGGATAAAGAGCCTGCTGCGCTCCGACATGCCGCCGGTGCAGTTCAAACTGCTGGGGACACTGCGCATGATGGTGGACGGACATGGTTAGCACAGCACTTTATAGTTACACACAGGGAATGTTTCGATGTAACAGACATAATGCATGAGTACCATGTTCCACAGAATGAACCTTGATGTATTCCTCAGGTGCCTAACAGACACATTTGTACAATAGACAAATGAACAGACAAACAAACAGTGAGGCAATAACTATCAAACAAAAATGAGCATGGTTTGATCTGTCTGAGGAGGAAACTAGACTGAAAGGAAGAAGAATGTAAAAGAAAGAATAACAGGGATTATGATCATTTGTCCTTTATTCCCCATATGAGGCGTTCCACCAGGGCCAAAGCACCCCCTAAGCACCCCCAAGAAATGTGTTTTGTTTTTTTTTTCCCGAAAATTATTATTATTTTTATTAAATTAAATCAGAAATATTATTGATTACATCAATGCAAATATGAAACAAACAAATGTTTGACCAAAAACATAAAGCCAACACAGGTGATATGATTAGGCCAATGGCCAGCACCCATTAGATTTGTGACCTACCCATAGGCTAAATGACTTTGAGACACTTGAGTGACTTCCTGTTAGCTGGAGCCCCACATTATTTGCTAACAGCAAAGTGACAAATGGATCGTTTTTTAGTCCTTAAACGTCCACGTGTGGACACTCAATCAAAACCACCTGAAAGCGAGAGGGATTCTGCACATAATAGCCTCGTGAGTACAAGTAGCTTACTTCTGGGTCTCTGTGTTTCATTCAAGCTCTGCTCTGTGTGTGTGGCACGAGCCATTTTGTGTGCGTGCGCAAGCGAGCGAGAGAGCTCACGCACCGGTGGGTATCTACCGGAGATCGTTGTGGTTAGCATCTGGTGCTAGCTAGCCAAGCTAACGGATATAAGGAGCTTTTTCAACAACAAGGTGGAGGGAGAACTATCTCCTGTCAGACTGAGAGTCTCAGATAACCTCAGCTCAGGTGAAGTAAAGGACTCTCAGTGTTTAGATAGTTAACTTTAGTCTAGTTATCTCAGTGGGTCTCAAACGGTTTGTTTTAAAAGGGGAGTTGTAAAATATCTATAAAGAAATAGAAAATCTGTTTACAGTTCTGTTTCATATGTATGTTGAGAGATACAGTATATCCATAGATCTCTTCATTTTGCTCTCAAAGTGCACCAGATTGATGCTTTTAACTTCAATATTTAAAAAAAAATCTTAGAAGAAGGTGAGGACCCTCCTAGAGGAGGTGAGGTCCACTCCCCACTTGTAAAAATAGCACTTTACCCCTGCTTACACCTATATGCCGTGAGCTGATTACCGAGCCTTCATTGTAACAGTCGCGGGTACACTGTGTGTGTGCGTGGGGAGTGTTGCAGTAGAAAATTCAACTGTAGTGCTGGTGCATTAATGGGAAACCCTTAATTTTTTGAGCACCCTCTATGAAACGTCAAGCTACCCCACAGCACCCCCTAGAGAAAATCTCTGGCGCCGCCACTGTGTCCCACCCAGAACAGAATAACCTTTCCAGTTTTTCTATTTTATGCAGTTTTCCCTGGATTCATTTACATTCTCACTTATCCCTCTGTCCAGTCCAACATGTTTGTTGATAACATTCAGTTCCACAGGGGGATCATTTAATTCAAATATGAATCACTCTTATTAAAACGGTTTCCTTAGTGAAGGGTTCCCCACTGCTATCTTTAATCTGACAGCTTCTGTACCGACGTCTTCAATCCTAATTTCTCTTTTCTGTGCTGTGCTGCAGAGGAGGCAGCTTTGGTGCTGGGGAGGGACGCTGTGCTGCTGACCCGGGTCATGGAGTGGTGTGAGGCCAAAGACCATGCAGGGGTCCGGGGGGAGTCCAGTCGCCTCCTGGCTGCCCTCATCAGACACAGTCGCAGCGCAGTGAGACCTCTTTCTGCTGGCTCATCATTCCTGTCTGTTAACGTCATGACCGTGCAGCACTGAACATGTCCTCTGTCTGACAGGAAGTGGTCCATGCTGTAGCCAAAGCAGATGGGGTTCGGCACCTTATCTCCATGGCAACAAGTGAACATGTCATCATGCAGAACGAGGCCCTGGTTTCCCTGGCAATAGCATCTGCCATTGACATTGGTAAGGCATTTTGAGACACTTTAAGTCAACAAAAAACCTTCATTGCATTACTATGCAATATATAGTTTTGTATGTTGTTGCAAAAAGGAAGAAAAAATTATTCCAGCCATAATGAACATTGTAAATACATAAATATTGAAATTGTCATTCGGACGATGTGGTGTAAACAGTTTGATGCAGCTGTAGTCACTCAGCTCCACCTGGTCTGTGGTGGTGAACTGCTCTGTTGAACCCTAAACATTAAGTCACTCAACTATTCTGTAAGTTGTTTGATTCCAACTCAGGGACATGGGGAGGAATAATGGTGCGCTGCTGTGTGGGAGTAATGATCAGCTAACCTTTGGCTACGCAGGGTTTATGATCAGCCCAATACTAAAAATAATATGTGTGTGTGTGTGGTGTGTGTGTGTGTGTGTGTGTGTGTGCTGTGTGTGTGTGTGTGTGTGTGTGTGTGGTGTGTGTGTGTGTGTGTGTGGAGTGTGTGTGTGTGTGTGTGTGTGTGTGTGTGTGTGGTGTGTGTGGTGTGTGTGTGTGTGTGTGTGTGTGTGTGTGTGTGTGTGTGTGTGTGTGTGTGTGTGTGTGTGTGTGTGTGTGTGTGTGTGGTGTGTGTGGTGTGTGTGTGTGTGTGTGTGGTGTGTGTGTGTGTGTGTGTGTGTGTGTGTGTGTGTGTGTGTGTGTGTGTGTGTGTGTGTGTGGGTGTGTGTGTCAGAGTCTATGAAGGAAGCGTTTAGGGACTCTGAGTTGCTCACTATGCTGAAGGAGATGTTGGAGGATCCTGTCGGGGCGATCGAAGTCAAGTTCAGTGCTTTAGGTCTGATCTGCAGCCTGGCTAACTCCAGTAAGTGTTCCACCTCACAAGCCCCATGATGATTTATCACATTTTTAGCAATATCTCTGCAACCTGCAGTATTTTCAATCAAGCTCTTGTACTGTTCAGTTTCCACCTTTCAGTCACAAATCATCAAAACATATCTGCAGCCACACAGCAGGTAGGGACATACAGAATTGTTTGTGGACACTAGGCTGATGCTATGCAGATGTTTTATCTTGCTGAACACTTGGACTCGAAGACCTTGTTTTTTGGGTTATCAGCATCTTTTTAATAATGATTATTTGTATTGTTATTGTCGTTATGTATATGTTATGACAATAAACCTTTGAATCTAGCAGGAGCCAATAAAACTACCAAAACCATCTCCAGCATCTGGTATTTATGAATAACTTTAGGAAACGATTCTGCTTTAGCCAAGCGTGGCGGCCATGGCGCAGTGGGTTAGTGGGTGACCCTCAGATCAGGGGAGCAAGAAAGCACCGGTTCAATCCCACATTGACCCCCACTGGGGCCAGTATATCAATGTGTCCTTGGGCAAGACACTTCACCCCAAATTGCTTTATTACATTATATTCCATGTCTAATTTATGTAATGTAAAGCACGCTAAAACAGATACCCTGAAACCATAAATCTCGAGAGGTGATCCCCAAGCACAAGGCTCTAAAACTGCAGTTTGTCCAATGCCCACTGCAGCAGAGGTACCAAACAAATGTGTCATTGATACAAGCTTTAGAAAAAGAAAAGTGCCTAAAACAAACATAAATCATAAAAACTTGTCCTTTTTTCATTAATTAAGACTGAATGTGTTACACAAGTCTCCAGTCAAAGCCTCTGCACAAGCTGAGCAGAGCTATGTTTAAAATCGCTGTAAAACCAGAGACCATGTTTAGATGGGATAACTCCAGGTACTTCCAGTTATGGTCCGTGTCTCCAGGAGCACATTCTGTCATAATGATGCTGAAATCAGTGGATAAAAGTTGTGCTCACACAGGTGCAACGAAGTCAGCGTGAGAGGCCTTCTACACTCCCAGTTGTAATCCATCTCACACTGATTCCTCTGCTCTCCCTTCCACCCCTGTCTGCTGTAGGTGTGATGAAGGAGGAGCTGCACTCTGTGAATATGAAGGAGAGCCTCAGTAAACTGGCAGAGCACAGCAACAGTAAACTCGCCTCGCAGGCCATCTCCATACTGGCCTCTCTGGGTGACAGCAGCTAAAGCAGAACACGTTCCGTCCGGCTTATTCAAATGTATTCAAATTATCCTACTGCTACCTATTGAAATGGCTTGACAAAATGTATCCTGTTGTTTGGCAATAATTACTTATTTTGGATAAGCAAGACTTAAAACTAAAAGGGGTTCATCAACCAGGAGCATGAATGTGTGTCAAGTAGAGGAAAATTGCCAGTGTCCAAATGAAACCTCTCCATTGTTTTGACATTTCTTGTAGGCCTAGAAAGGAGAAAGTCAGATAGTACTTCCCATGAGACAATTCAAATTCAAATTCAAAACCTTTATTTATCCAGGTAAAATCCCATTGAGATCAATTATCTCTTTTTCAAGGGAGACCTGCAGCAGTAGGTTCCACAACTATGGCACTAAAAGGGAAGTTCAAGAAGGAAACCAAAACATCTACACATTATTCTGTCTGTAATCTGGCCTAGTTGTTGTGGTTTGCTGCCATGGACCATGGTTAGTGGATAGATGAATGAACTGACCTCACCTTCTTTGAGATGTACTTGTCGTGATGCTAGCCCATGTTAATATATAATGTATACAGAAATGTCATATTATCAAACGTTTAATGTTGATATCTATAAACGTTGACATTAACTAAATGTAATATTGAACAGATTTCACATAATTGTATTAGGTTAGTTGAAAGCAATAATATTAAGTTGAACCTAATATTGGTTATTGAACTTTCAACTAACCTAATAGAGTTGTTAAATCAGTTGATATAATACACAAGTGTCAGTTCTGGCCAAATGTATTGCATGAAGAGCCCCACAGATTTCTGAAATGAACCACATTGTATTGGTGCACCCATATCACGAAGAGACAACCACAAGGTGGAATTTTTGTTAAAAAGAAAATGTAATCTCATAGCCTCAATCAATGGACGGGGTTTGACATTAATCTATGCGTAAAGCAAAATACCTATGAACGTTAAAAAGGATCTGTGCAGCAAAATTGTTGAGTTAAAATTATTTTTGAATGAATTTGAATGTCAATGACTTCAGTTACAAATAAAATGAGTGGCTAATATTGTTGATATCAGACTGAATGGATGCAAATCAACTGCATACAATTGAGTTCAAGACTGAGATATTGCTTACAGGCTTAAGCCTGGTCTTACAGTCGATAGGACCACACCACTGTAATTCACCACTGTCATTCTGAATAACAGAGCTATTAATGTAGCCATACTCACAAACAACACAACTGTGTGCTCTAGTAATACACACTGACTTTCTCTAGTGGTGAAACATTATGACTTGAGTTTTACAACGACTTGGGTAAGCTAAGAGAGGTGCTGTTGTCATCTGGAAGGAAACAAGCAGCTGTGTATCGTTGGTCATGGTTAAATAGATTCTGGTACTGGCTTTAATGCCTTGCAAAGAAATGATGCTGTTTGTGTTACAAATATACTAGAAGTATCGGTCTGTTTGTATGTATATACAGGATCATTGAGAAGAGTGCAGGTGCACACCACACACACAATAACAGAGTAACAGGAGTGATGCACACCAAAGGTGGTGTGAGTGGGGGGCTAAGAACCTGCAGCACATTAGAATGAAAATCCTCATTAAAACTTCATGGTGACAGGTGCATGGACATCTTCATTGAAACTGTGTTTCCATCAACAGTTGAAGGGAGATCTAACCCAATGATAGGGGGATGATCAAAAGCATGTGTTATCAAACTGCCTGCACATGTGGCTACAGCGTGACAGCAAAATCCACCACTAACACATTCTAAATAAAGCTTCCTGTTGATGATATATCGCAAACATACATTTGTAATCCCTCAGAGGGATCCTAGAAGCACAATGTGAAGAAGACACATGCACAACATATCTGAACTGCATCCATTATCATAATACATAACAGTGTTACAGTGCAATAAGCAATGCAGTGTACATTTATAGTTTGGCAGCCAGAGGAAATGATGAAATGTCTGTTCTATTCAATCATGCAGCGGACAAGAGTTTTACTGTCATATTTTATGTTATATTTGTATCAAGATGTATTTCTCTATACATTAATATATAACACCAACATTTGTGAAAATATCTGTATATTTCAAAGTAAGGGAATATTTAAAAAAAATGTAAGCTTTGTTCTAGAAACTGCAGAATAAAGATATGCAATGTCTTCCCCCACATGATGTCTGTTCATCATTTTTCTCTTTCATTTGCCACAATATATTAGCAAAAAGTATGCACAAGAATGGCTTTCTGCACAAACCCCATGTGGCGGCTCAATCCCCAGTTATGTTTGAGTCACCGAGAGGCTAAACTTGGCTATAAACTGTGACGCGTTTTCGAAGAGAAAGTCCATAGTGAAGCAAGATAGTTTTTGGGATATTTAATAAACAAAACCATAGCATAGTAAATGGACAAAACGGTCAACAGAAAAAATGACAGCACAAGCTCACCCTCTGCCATCCGCACTCAACATGAAACAGGTGACTTAAATAGACAAACCACACCCATGTGACAATTACCGGAAGTGCTCAACAAACAAATAAAAGTGACGTAAACAAATAATAATAATACAAATAATGAACTTGGGCTAAGTAGCATTATGGCACCTACAATACTGGCCCCTAATTATCATTCCACAAAATTATAATTACACTATAATAAATGACAATATACGTCCAGATCTCTTTCTTGAATGATTTTTGTTCAGAGTTCATATATTGCAGTCTTTTTGGAAAAGTGATCTTTACTCACTAATCAGTATCAGTAAAAATGCTTAGTGTGATTTGTGTGTGTGCAGGGGGTAGGAGACAACAAATAGTCAGTTTAGACTTGGAAAAAGTCCTCTGCCTCCTAAAGAAGGCTAACTTTGTTAATTGGTCTGCTCAGGAAACCAGTCTTGGACTTGATCCGAAGCATACGGACAAGTCCCTTTTCTTCTTGTTTGCCACCATGTTCTCCATCCGAGGGATCTCAATCCTCTTTTCCTGCGTGGCTTTTTGGACTCTTTAATCGTTGGCTTCTCGTTATCTGAAGATTTCTGTTTAGTCACCAGAGATTTCTGCTTTCTCTTATTTGCATGATCGTGTTTTCCACTGTCAGTTTTACGGTCTGTAAAACAGTTTGCTCCTGGATTGACTTTAACTTTTTACTGGTTCTTGAAACGTTACAGTACGTGTAACAGCCTTCGGTCTTCCCTTTCCTCGAGTTTTAGCTTGCAATTTAATATCTTGTAGTTCCTCTTTGACAACATATTTTTCTGCTTCCATTCCTGGTGCTTTTTGAGTGTTAATCTGGATTTCAAGAGCCTTATACGCTTCCTCTTCTTGTGAAAGTTCTCATTTTAGGTTTGACATTTGGCTCATTAATAATCCGTGTACCTTCAGCTGTTGACTGGCCATTTGTTTTTCAAACTGCCCTCTCCAGGCCCGGTTCCAGAACAAAATGACTCAGGGTGCATCTGAGATTAGAGAGGGTGCAGTGGTAAAGTGCTATTTTTATAAGTGGGGAGTGGACCTAACACCCTCTAGGGGGGTCCTCACCTCCTCTAGAGGGGTCCGAGGGCATGCTCCCCCGGGAAGATTTTTTTTTTTAAATATTGAAGTTAAAAGCATCAATCTGGTGCACTTTGAGAGCAAAATGAAGAGATCTATGGATACATCTCTCAACACCCATATGAAACAGAACTATAAACAGATTTACTTTATCTTTATGGATATTTTACAAATCACTCCCCTTTTAAGACCGAAATGTCTACATGCATAGCAGAAGATGGCATATTTTTTACATGAATATTCCAGCCAATCTCTGTTTTGAAACCATGAGCTGCAAAATGAGTGCCTCACCCCACTGTAAAGGCGAGTTGGGTACTTTTTTAAATATACCTGGGCAGGCTCTGTTTTGCTGAGGTCCTCTGGCACTTGCGGGCCGCCGAGGGGCAACGAAGACGGCTGTGGCTGCTCCGCCTCCGTGGGCGAGGCGGGCAAAGCTGGTGAGTCGGACGTTAGTGTCCACGACAGTGGCCGCGGGTAACGTAATGTCCCCATGATCTGAACTGTTATTACCTGCAGTAGATGCAGTGTTACTGCTGGCGATAAGGGCTGGTTGTTTTAACCATTTTCTGATGTCCATCGTTGACTGCTGTGTAAGCACCTTGCAGATGACGAACGCGCAGCAACTGACATAATAACGTTACTTACCGTTTAAATTGACCAAATAAATGCAGCAATGTTAGTTAACCACAATTACCATCAATCCATCCATCCATCTTCTCCCGCTATCCGTGGTCGGGTCGCGGGGGTAGCAGTTCCAGCAGAGAGCCCCAAACTTTATTTTCCCTGGCGACATCAACCAGCTCTGACTGGGGGATCCCAAGGCGCTCCCAGGCCAGCGAAGAGATATAATCCCTCCACCTGGTCCTAGGTCTACCCCTTGGTCTCTTCCCAGCTGGACGTGCCTGGAACACCTCCCTAGGGAGGCGCCCAGGTGGCATCCTAACTAGGTGCCCGAACCACCTCAACTGGCTCCTTTCGACGCGAAGGAGGAGCGGCTCAACTCCGAGTCCCTCCCTGATGACCGAACTTCTCACCTTATCCCTAAGGGAGACACCAGCCACTCTGCGGAGAAAACCCATCTCGGCCGCTTGTATCCGCAATCTCGTTCTTTCGGTCATGACCCATCCTTCATGACCATAGGTGAGGGTAGGAACGAAAATGGCCCGGTAGACAGAGAGCTTTGCCTTCTGGCTCAGCTCCCTTTTCGTCACAACGGTGCGGTAAAGCGACTGCAGTACCGCTCCCGCTGCTCCGATTCTCCGGCCCATCTCACGCTCCATTGTTCCCTCACTCGAGAACAAGACTCCGAGACACTTGAACTCCTTCACTTGGGGTAAGGACTCATTCCCTACTTGGAGTGGACAGTCCATCGGTTTCCTGCTGAGAACCATGGCCTCAGATTTGGAGGTGCTGATCCTCATCCCAGCCGCTTCACACTCGGTTGCGAACCGATCCAGTGAGTGCTGAAGGTCGCAGACCGATGAAGCCATTAGAACCACATCATCTGCAAAAAGCAGTGGTGCAATCCTTAGTCCACTGAACTGCAGACCCCCACCCCCACGACTACGCCTCGAAATCCGATCCATGTATATTACAAACAGGATTGATGACAAAGCGCAGCCCTGGCGGAGGCCAACCCTCACCGGAAATGGGTCTGACTTACTGCCGAGGACTCGGACACAGCTCTCGCTTTGGGAGTACAGAGATTGGATGGCCCTGAGTAGAGATCCCCTCACCCCATACTCCCGCCGCACCTCCCACAGTAACTCCCTGGGAACTCGGTCATACGCCTTCTCCAAGTCTACAAAACACATGTAGACCGGATAAGCGTACTCCCAGGCCCCCTCCAGGATCCTTGCGAGAGTAAAAAGCTGATCCGTCGTTCCACGACCAGGACGGAATCCGCATTGTTCCTCTTCAATCTGAGGTTCGACAATCGGCCTGATCCTCCTTTCGAGTACCTTAGAGTAAACTTTCCCGGGGAGGCTGAGTAGTGTGATGCCTCTGTAATTGGCACACACCCTCTGATCGCCCTTTTTAAAAAGGGGAACCACCACCCCGGTCTGCCACTCCTTCGGTACTGTTTCCGACTTCCACGCAACGTTGATGAGACGTGTCAACCATGACAGTCCCTCAACAACCAGAGCCTTCAGCATTTCCGGGCGGATCTCATTCACCCCCGGGGCTTTGCCACTGTGGAGTTGTTTGACAACCTCAGTGACCTCCCCCCGGGAGATTGGTGTTGATCCCCCGTCATACTCCAGCTCTGCCTCTAACATAGAGGGCGGAGTTGTCGGGTTCAGGAGTTCCTCAAAGTGTTCCTTCCAACGCCCTAACACTCCATCAGTTGAGGTCAACAACGTCCCATCCTTACTGTACACAGCTTGGATGGTTCCCTGCTTCCCCCTCCTGAGGTGTCGGACAGTTTTCCAGAACAACTTTGGTGCCGCCCGAAAGTCCTTCTCCATGTCTTCTCCGAACTTCTCCCCCACAACCGCTGCTTTGCCTCGGCCACGGATGAGGCTGCTGCCCTTCGGGCCTGTCGGTACCTTGCAACTGCCTCGGGAGTCCCCTGGGATAACAAATCCCTGAAGGCCTCCTTCTTCAGTCGGACGGCTTCCCTGACCACCGGTGTCCACCAGGAGGTTCGAGGGTTACCGCCCCTTGAGGCACCTAGGACCTTGAGACCACAGCTCCCCGCCGCGGCTTCGGCAATAGAGGCTTTGAACACCGACCACTCTGGTTCAATGTCCCCAACCTCCACAGGAATGCCCGAAAAGCTACGCCGGAGGTGTGAGTTGAAGGCCTCCTGAACTTGGGCCTCCTCCAGACGTTCCCAGTTCACCCGAACTACACGTTTGGGCTTACCAGGTCTATCCAGAGGCTTCCCCCGCCACTCGACCCAACTCACCACCAGATGGTGATCAGTTGACAACTCTGCCCCTCTCTTTACCCGAGTGTCCAAAACATACGGCCTCAGGTCCGATGATACGATAACGAAATCGATCATGGACCTTCTGCCTAGGGTGCTCTGGTACCACGTACACTTATGAGCATCCTTATGTTCGAACATGGTGTTTGTTATGGCCAATCCATGACTAGCACAGAAGTCCAATAAAAAACCACCACTCCGATTCCTCCCAATCACGCCCCTCCAAGTGTCTCTCTCCATCATTGCCCACATGTGCGTTGAAGTCTCCCAGCAAGATTAAAGAGTCCCCTTCAGGAGCCCCATACAGGACTCTTTCCAGGGTCTCCAAGAAGGCCGTATACTCTGAACTGCTGTTGGGTGCATAAGCACACACAACAGTCAGAGTTTTCCCCCCCATAACCCGCAGGCGTAGGGAGGCGACCCTCTCGTCCACTGGGGTAAACTCCAACAACGAAGCACCTAACCGGGGACTTGTGAGTATCCCCACACCCGCCCGGTGCCTCACACCTTGAGCAACTCCGGAGAAGAATAGAGTCCAACCCCTATCCAGAAGTAAGGTTCCAGAACCGACGCTGTGCGTAGAGGTGAGCCCAACCAGATCCAACTGGTAACGCTCCACCTCCCGCACAAGCTCCGGCTCCTTCCCCCCCAGAGAGGTGACGTTCCACGTCCCCAAAGCCAGCTTCTGTCGCCCGGGTCTGGTCCGTCGAGACCCTCCGCTTTCACTGCCACCCTTCTGGCAGCGCACCCGACCCCATCGCTGTTTCCCGTAGGTGGTGGGCCCGCGGGACGGAGAAGCGGAGGCGTTGCCCACGTTGCCTTTTCGGGCTGGGCCCGGCCGGGCTCCGTGGCAAGCCCGGCCACCAGACGCTCGCCGACGAGTCCTCCTTCTGGGCCTGGCTCCAGAATTGGACCCCGGGCTTCCTCTGGGCCGTGTATCCTCACTTCTTGTCTCGTCTTTCATGAGGTCTTTTGAACCAATCTTAGTCTGGCCCCTTGCCTGAGACCGATTTGCCATGGGAGACCCTACCAGGAACACAAGGTTCCAGACAACACAGCCCCCAGGTTCATCAGGGCACACAAACCTCTCTACCACGGTAAGGTGCTGGTTCTTCAGAGAGTAACCACAATTACAATTAATTTTATTTCAACTATATTCTTCATCTTCTTCTTATTATTATTATTATTATTATTATTATTATTATTATTATTATTATTATTATTATTATTATTACTACTACTATTATTATTATTGTTATTATATATGTAATATTTTTAACTTTTAATTATTTATTTTTTTCACTTTAAATTTTTCATGAGGGTGCAATGCACCCTTATGCACCCTCGTAGAACCGGGCCTGGCCCTCTTCCTTCTCTTCTTATGTTCCTTCATATATGTAGCTTCCTTCCTCACCTCATTCTTTTGTTCCTCCTCTGTCAATGGGAGCATGGATAATTCTCTTGCCCTTCTGGGCCCCTTTCTCTTTCCTATCACCCTTCTTTTCTGCCTTTTCAGTGTCCATCTCCTCTCCGCTAAAAGCAGATAAGACCAGCGCTTCGGCCATGTTTACACTTAATTAAGTTTTGTCCTGAGTATCATCAGGACATCCTCCTAATGGTCCACTAACTGTCCATCCGAGCATGGTTTTTACGGCATAAGGTCCATCCCCCACACTCCTGATTACATCAATTGGTTCAAGGGCCTTTGGAACATCCAAACCAATCAGCAACTCAATTTAAACGTCAATTTCAGGTAGACAAACATCCCTCAAATGCAATCATTGATGTCGTTTTGACGTGGAATGTTTCCTCTGTGCACGGGCCTAGTCTTCTGAGTGTATATGGGAGATCACAACAGTTGCTGTTATGCAGTCCAGCAACCTCTAGGCCTGACACAATGCTGGTTTCAACGACCTTCCTTTGACCCATAGTTCTCAGCAGAATGTTTGACCTTCTTCCTTGGAGGTTAAGTTTGTTCATAAGGCCTAATGTGCAAAACGAAGCAGTGATGCCTGGGTCAAGAAATGCATAGGTACAGGGGCGGACTGGCCATCTGTAGAATCTGGAGAACCACAGAACGGACGGTCGTCAAGGGCCGTTGACGGCCGGCCGGCCCTTTAAAAAAAAATAGTTTAACGTCATAATTTAAGTTGCGCTGACGGCCGACAGAAGGCGACAGCGGCCGCTAATGCAGTTGTGTGGTTCTTATCTGTCAAATAATCACACACGAAGAAGAAAAAAGACCGGCCACACGAAGGCCCAATCCCGAACCACTCCCTCGACCCTACCCCCCCGTGACGGAGTGAACTCCGTCTGTAGCCACACTCGCAGCTGAATGAAATTCCCTCCATTAAAGGTGGGGTAGGTAAATTTGAGAAACCGGCTCGAGATACACTTTTTGTTATATTCCATGGAATGCTCTTAACATCCCGATAGCAATGAATATCTTAAGTGCTTTAGACAAAAAATCCATAAAAAAATGTCATCTGTCGAACCCGTAATACTGTAAAAAGTACAACCAATCCGTTTAGCCGGGCCGGCTAAACGGATTGGATTGCCGCCCTGTCTGTCAGCCTTCCATCTCGTGCACGCACAAATGTATCTCGTGCCCTCATTGGGCGTGCATTGCAGTAGTACTTCAATGACTCGCCAGCAACAGGCGGCCACTTTCACCAGTCTGCTGACCATGGGCGTCGCCTGGGGTAGGCATCCGGGGCTTTATAATACATTAACCGTACTTTACCTAGAGGACGGCAGGATTGTAATTTCCCGTGTTCAGTGAATGCAACAGAGGCAAGACACCACCAGACCAATCAGAGAGTTGCATGGAAATAAACGTGTTTTATTGGCTAACAGGTACGTACCTCTCCTCTGTGACAGTGTTTGAACTTTAAACTTTCAGCCGCGGACGCGGAGTTTCTGAAGATGGACATTAGACATTTTTTTAATAAAAAAGTGGTGGCTCACACAACAACCCCAGAGCCACCACCTGAGCCAGGTGAACAAGGTATGTAAATGTCAGTAAACTTACAAGTTATGTCAACATGTAACTAAAGCATAAATTATAGCCACGTTGACGTTACTTTGAATCGCGCGGGTAAGCTAAACCGTTAGCAAGTAGCTTTAGCTAGCCAGATATATTAAATAAACACTTTGTCATACAATCTAAATGTTATGTTTTTTAGCGTTACCTGGTGATTTCAAAGAAAGCTCTCTGGGAAATGTTGACTTACTGTCTGTCAGTGTTCAACATGAAGCTAGAAGCTACCTTACAGTACACAGTTGATCCTGAGTCCTGTCAGTTAAAGTGTTTCATAGTTAGCTTAGCTAAGCATCAACCTAGCACTGAAATATATGGATGTTATGTGACAGTATTTCTGAGAAAAGGTCAGCTGAAATGGTGGCATAGTTGCCACTGCTTTACGTGTCGACAGCATGTTTGAACGTATTTGCAGCAGTAAATGTGGCTGTCTGGCCACTGACGTTGCCATAACAACACCTGCATTTAAATGTGCAACCTCTTTTTGTGACAGATTTTTGCATGAAATTATAATTCTTCTGATTGATATTTCCTATTGACAGCTAGTTTATATGTGAACATTATGAGATGGACAGCCAGCTAACAAGCTTTATATACAAATATTTCAGATCAAAGCTAATCCAGTGGGGCTCCTGAAAGGGGGCAAGGGACACTATGCTCCCAAATATTAAGCCTTGATCCCCATCTTAAAATTGATATGATCAAAAAATTATCTGCATTGTTGGAGGCCTTTTGTCCTCATTATCATGTCAAATTGTACAGCTTTCCTTAGTGTTGAATGCAGAAAGATGACTATATTAGAGTATTAAGTGAAAATGACTATATTAAAGTGTTAAGTGAATATATTAAGTGAATTACTCAAACTGCATTTGTATAGGAATGATTCTGTCCTATTGGCAGATAACTACTCTTAACAGTGATATCTACAAGAGGTTTCCATTGTAAATTTAACTATTTTCAATTGGTTAGTATTGTAGGGGAAACTTCTGTATAGCAATGCAGTAGGAGTCACCGACTCAGGAAGGAGACACGGGAAGAGCAGGAGCTTTGATGTCAAACACTGATGGTGTATTTGGAGTTACGGCCGGAGAGATTCACATCACAAGTCCAAGAGCCAGAGGTTCTGACTTCACGGTAGAGTTGCCACGTCAATTCTAAAGAACTCTACCTCAGACCCATGTATTTAACTAGTTCTGAGAGCATCATCAAACTGCTGCATAACAAGATAAAATCATAACACCTCTATCAGCTGACGCAAACAGGCAGGAACATAGAATCATAACACCTCTATCAGCTGACGCAAACAGGCAGGAACATAGAATCATAACACCTCTATCAGCTGACGCCAACAGGCAGGAACAGGGAGACAGAACACTGAGAGCACAGCAGCCAAGGTTACGAGGTGCGTGTGCTCAGTCACGACAGTTTGAACTGATAAACTGGGTCAAAGTTATGGGCCTTGGAAAATATTTCCACAACAAATATTACATTTTGTGACAGTGTGGTGACACTCATTTTAATGAAGACACATTTGTGTATCTTGAAATTCATTTATTTGACAGAGCTGGAAACTGATTGACTTACATACTTGTTTGTGTTTACCTACACAGTCATCACAGATGAGCCAAACAGAGTAGAGGATGAAGAAAGGAGAACAGGAGAAAGGGACACACAAGAAGGAGATACAACAGACAAGAACAACAATGGAGACAACAATGAACAGGAACACCAGAACAGACAAGAGTCAATGGGTAACTGGGGAACTGATTTAGGGACTGCAGATACAGGGCCAAGGCAAGTGAGACATCACTGCTTTCCATCCAGCATGTTTGGCCAGCAAAAGAGATCATTTCAACCGCAAACAGCAAGAGATGAAGGATTATTATTTCCTCCTTCCATCCCTTTGTTCTGTTTAATCTGATTACTAACAACTTCTAATAATTTGACATAGTTTATGATTTAATTGGAAAATGAAGTGTTTTTAAATAATAAACCCGATTCTGATTCTTTGATTTATTTTTGACATCTGGGTGTTGAGAGATGTATCCATATCTCTTAATGTTGCTCTCAAAGTGCACAAGATTGATGCTTTTAACTTCAATATTTTTAAAAAGTCTTCCTGGGGGACCCCAGTGGAGGTGAGTTCCCCCCAAAATAGCACTTTATCTCTGCTTATGTAACTCCGGTGTAGTGTCCCCTCGGCAACAGATCACTCAGAGCTGGTGATTACTTTCCTGCATTTCATAGACAGCATATAAAAAGGACACGTGAGCTGCATTGCTTAAGAGATCCTCACATGCTATCTCTTTTACAAAATAAGTGTCCAGTCAACAACAAAACATCAGTGATCGTATAGTGGTAGTATATTTTTCACAAGCAATGTGAAACATTAAACTTATACAAACTGGTGTACAAAACTCACATACCTGCGTTGGTCTCCTGGAGTGTCTCTACTCTTTCTTCTCCACATCTCTTGTCCACCATCAGAGATTGCAAACATTTCAGAAACAGCTAGAGGTAGGGGACAAACAACTTGTTCGCTGGGCATGTCAAAAACCTCCATGCTTTGATCAAGACTTTAGGGAGCCTTTCAGCCCCTCTAGCAAAGGGACTGGAAAGCAAGCTTTGAACATGCAGTACCATCTACATGCTGTCATGTTCCAGACACTGCTCTCAACCACTGCCTGCACAAATACCTGCAGAAAGAAATAATTGACTTGGTGCAGGCAGTAGATTACAAAACAGCAGAACACACTGAAAAGTTACCGAAGTAACGAGAAAGCACATTAGGTCTATGACAAGACCAAGGCCCTGTGCAATGATCTTGATATTCCCGAAACTGTGACACAGAGGAAGACGCGTAGAAACATGGAAGACTTTGTAGTCGAGGCATCATGTGGAGCAATGTGAAACATTAAACATAAATAAACTGGTGTACAAAACTCACATACCTGCATTTCAATGGACAGCATAAAAGGACACGTGAGCTGGGTTCTGGTGCTCAGATTAGCTATTGATGATCACGTTGATAAATCATATAAAACAAATAGCCAATCACACAAAAAACATGTTGCTGTGACTGTGAGCATTACACAATTAACATTACACTAAACAAACACAACAGTTCGTTATTGTCCTTATAAAATAAAAACATACATTTTGTCCACCGAGATAATACAGGCACCTTACCCTCAAGAGATCCTCACGAGTGATGTGTCCAGTGTTGCCAACTCCATAGTAAGGAAAGTAGCTATTGGCTGTCCGAAAAGTCGCCAGAAGTCGCTAAATGACGTCATCGCCTAATTTGCATATCATGTAATGGCGGCTGTAGCCAAAAAACGTTCCCAACCCTTCAAGGATCAAAACTTGAAACCACCGGAGTTAATTCCAGACGACAGTAGATCAGAAATGTCTTTGCCTTTTGAGTATGTTTTGGGGTTTTAACATGACAGTTTGGCATAGAAATCTCCCTTACAATAAAGGCAGTATGCCCGTGTGTCATCTCCAATAAATGGCTTCAACCATCCTTTATACTCAGGGTTTGATTCCCACTCCTTTCTGTATTTTTAAGAATACAATTTAGACTGTGCCATGATGTTTAGCTTGTCACAGAGAGGCACACACACACAGTGGACGAGGTGATTGAGTGACTGAGGCTGTGTGAGTCTAAGCAAAGCAAAGGCAATTATTTATTATAGTGTGAAAGTGAGTGAAGAAACATTTACATTTTACATTTAAATCCCGCTCAAAACCAGGACGGCTTGGCAGTTGGCGCATGCGCAATTCATTTGCAGTCTCGACGCGGGGGAGTGTGGTTGTCTCCTCTCTGCTCTGACTGCAGCAGCAGCTCTGCTGCGGCCAGGCAACTGTCAGTCTGAGCGCCTGTGAGTACTATGGGAGGGAGGCGGGGCTTACGGCAGCACCCGCGGCTCGTTAACTGCAGAACAATGTGAGTCTCCAAAACACCAGAAAAGTCGCTAATAACACCATTATAAATCGCTAGATTAGTCGTTAGTCGCTTTTGACACAAATAAGTCGCCGGAGGGTTTGGAAATCCGCCAAATTTAACGAGAAAATCGCCAAGTTGGCAACACTGGATGTGTCGGTCGCGAAAGAGCCGGCTCTTTTAAGTGAATGACGGGAGCCGGCTCGCGCCCGCGAACGAGCCTTTTTCTTTTTTTTGGGGGGGGGAAGGGATCTAGATCGGCATAAAGGCACATTATGCAATGTGCAATGTGCACATTATCCCGCTTATTATACGGCCACATTCTCAACAAAGTAACGACATGACTCCCAATATTAATTGAAATGCTTTTATGGATTTAGAAAATGATTTTATTGACTTAAAAAATAGTTTTATGTATTGATTTAAATTGACATGCATCCGCTAAGAAAAATAGTCCGTTGTTACCGTTTGAACTAACGTAGCAACGGCAGGAACTGCTTCGATAGCGTTTTTGAGGAGCTTTTTGATTACAGATTTGAAAACATCGTTGCTTGCTTTAAAAGTAGCACAATTTATTATGTCAAACCTTGGAAAGTATACAAATTGTATTTCCCTTTGTCCCGTTTCAAAATATGACTGCATGCCATTGGATGATATAGAACAGGAGTACTCAAATACAAATCTTAAAGGTCCAAAATAAATGTTTCAATAAGACAAAGGTCCGTTTATTACGGTCATTCAAACTTTTAAACAATTGCAACAAGATTCTTAACACGAGATTGCAAAAACAAAAATAATCTGTATGCAGCAGTTTTCATTGTTATTGTGTCTGTGCTTGACCCCTCAGAGTCGCAGTGTAAGAGCTGCACAGTTATGAATAAAGGCAGCTGCACCCTCTTTCATTCAGCATTCCCATTATTGCTTTATAAATGTATTCCCCCTTGTGCGTCCACTGAGGTTCGTCAGGCCCAACACATCTTCAACAAACTCCCCCTTTGCCTCATCATAACAACTCACAAACACCAGCAACTGAGCATTGTCAGTGGTGTCAGTGGACTCACCCACAGCTAAGGAAATGCACTGTGCATTTTTTATTCCATCACAAAGCTGATGAATCAAATCACCAGCCAGTATGTATGTTCTTCTGGTTGCTGTGGAATCTGAGAGGGGGATTTGCTTGATTTGACCTGTTATTTCCTCTTTGTGTTTGCCTTCAACATGGTCTCCATCACTTCAGTCATGCATTCTTTTATACTGCAGTTATTATCCAGTGGAAAGTCCTTACCTACTGGCCTAGTTCAATCAAAGTGGTTACTTTTTTTTGGCTGGGCAGTGTAGTTTTACACACCGTCTGATTTGACTTTCTCAGGACTTAAAACAGTTTTTTGGGGGCAGACCCCCTCAAAGAAAAACAATATATTTACACACGTAAGGTCATCATCTTAATAGTTGTGTATGCTCATCCGTGAGCAGAGCATCAAGTTGACATGTCTATTACAGCTGAATGCGGCGATTACCATTTTATTCAGCAAAACGCCTCACAAACGTATTAAGATCAACAGCTTTAGTGCGTTTTGATTCAATGCTGAGTACAGACAAACTGACAGTCTCTTCTCTGTCATTGTAGACCGCAAATACCTCATTCCTTCAGCGCTTGGGTCCGAATGCTTCTCGTTTTGCGCCGTCCAGTTCAAAATGAAATCGCCGCCAATCGTATGTCCACGCTCGCGCCAGGACCGGGGGAGGGGTTACATGACGTGCATCTTGTGCTGCATTCATTTGCACTCGGACATTAGAGACTTTCTCTCATAAATGTCCGATGAGCCACAACTTTTCTTTCAAAACAAAGCTGCCAACTGGGGTGGCAGCTGGGGTGGCAAGGCCTATTTGTAGGGTGTCAGTTGCCACCCCGGTAGGTGAAACTAGGCTACTAGCTACAGTACAGATGGAACTAGATGAGCTGTTAACTCTCGCTCTGAATTTTTTTTTTTAATTCTCGCTCTGACTTAGACAGGTTGAAAGAGACACACACATTTTTCCCACCCGCAGTCCGCGAAGACCCGCCCTACTGTGCCTCTGATTCGCAGATTGTTTGGGGGGGGGGAAACGCTGACTGGATGCTGAATGTGATTGGACCAAAGCGTTGACACACACAGGTGGAACACAGTGGAACAGTCAGACATGCAGAGCGCTGTTTGCAGTGGACATAGCGGAGAATTTTGACTCGTTGCGAATGCGTTGTGGCGATGTCTCACATATAATACAGAGAGATAATACATATGAAAAGTATAATTTGCTCAGAGTCCGGAGACAGTGGTGGTTCGGTCCGGATCCGGACCGGAGTCCGTAGTTTGAGGATGCCTGATATAGAACAATTAGCTTGATCCCCTGGGGGCTGCCAACACTTTCATTTTTGCAATGGTGGCAGCAATGTTTCCTTCTAATTCCATTTGCTCTTTTTTCCTCCTCAACTCCTGCTCCTGTGCTTCCAGGACATGTTTGTCCTTTCTGAGTTTTTGGAGTACTTTCATGGCTGCCACTTCGGCCTCAGCTTTTATGTGTGCAGATGTGGTGCTGGAAACTCTTGATCTTGAGCTTTGCCTGCTTTTTCTGCTACCAATGTTTGATATGCTGTCACCAGGTTGTATATCATCTTGTGTGCATGATGTAGCCTTCATGTTTGACGGGGGAAAGAGAACATCCTGCTGAGCCTCAGTGTCTTCGAATTGCTCCTTTATATTGGCGGGTGCCTCGTCTGGTAGAATGAGAGGAATATCTGTGTTTGCAGCGATTGGTTTATTGGCACATGACCTGTTTGCAGAAAGGGCCTCCTCCCAGTTTCCAAGAGCCACTGTTGTACATCCTACAGCGTTCAGTTATTATGCTCCAAATATCTGGAACAAACTCCCAGAAACCTGCAGGTCCGCTGCAACTCTGACTACTTTTAAATCCAGACTGAAGACTTTTCTTTTTGTCGCTGCTTTTAATTGAACTATTCATATCTTAGACTGCACTGTAACTTTTATCCATGTATTTTTTCTTTTAATGTTTAATTGAACTATTCATATCTTAATGTCTTTCATTTTTTGTAAAGCACTTTGAATTGCCTTGTGTTGAAAAGTGCTATATAAATAAACTTGCCTTGCCTTGCCTTGCATGAAATAATTGTTATGTTTTGTTATTTGTTGAAACCAGTTATTTTGTATTTCCAGAGGCCTGTACTACGAAGCAGGATGTTTTCTTAGCGGCTAACTTCAGGGAAAACTCTGGGTTTCCGGTCCTACGACGCTGGTTCTCTTTTTAGCGGGATAGATCTCCATGGTAACTGATGCTGAGCGGCCAACCTGCTCCGGAGAAGGTTAGATTGCATCTGGACCCGGTGACGACATTACCTATTGACGCAGCAACCACTGTAAGTTATATTCTTGTTTAATTAGACTTCTCTGTTTCATTTATTCGACTCTGTATACATTGTTATTGTAGCTTAAACGGCTAAATCGCGTTTGAGAGATTTTAAATCTCAGATCTGCTCAGGCGAAACCTGCTTTACAGGTCTCAGCACTCAAGCCTGCATTAACATAGGCACGGCCAGTCTATTGATAGCGTGAAGTACAACCGCGTGACTCAGTCATTTTGTACCTTAAAAAGCATTTAAATACCGCATTTAAAATCTGATGAACTCAGTGTGCATCTGGACCCGGTGACGACATTACCTATTGACGCAGCAACCACTGTAAGTTATATTCTTGTTTAATTAGACTTCTCTGTTTAATTTATTCGACTCTGTATACATTGTTATTGTAGCGTAAACGGCTAAATCGCGTTTGAGAGATTTTAAATCTCAGATCTGCTCAGGCGAAACCTGCTTTACAGGTCTCAGCACTCAAGCCTGCATTAATATAGGCACGGCCAGTCTATTGTCGCCCATCAGCTGTAGATAGTTAACTAATTAGAGGGCCGTGGCCCTACAGCTGTGAGAACTGAGCAATCAGGCGTCCATTTCGGGTAGCTCTTTCCTGGAGCGTCAGCTTCAGCGTCAGACAGCCGAAGACTGACAAAGACATTGGAGTCCTGCGGGAGTAAGACTGACAAAGACATTGGAGTCGTGCGGGAGTCACGAGGGAGGCAAAGAGGAGGCAAATCCTACTCTGATGGAGCTGGTGTCTTATTTCTCTTTTCTTTAGTTTTCTAGCCCCTCATGCTATAATCATGTGTATTTTCTCTATTCCTGTTCATGTGTCTTCTCGCAATTATCACTGGCCCCGTGTATCTCCTAATCGATATAACCGGCCTGCTCTCGTCTATCCCACGTGCTCCACTGAGATCCAAAATCTAGTTTCTGGTGGCCTGTGGAATTGCCAGTCAGCTGTTCCTAAGGCTGACTTAATCTCTGGCTACGCCTCCCTGCAGTCTCTGGATTTCCTTGCTCTCACTGAGACCTGGATTACTCCATCCAACACATCCACCCCAGCAGCTCTCTCCACTGCATATTCCTTCTCCCATACACCCAGACCCACTGGCAGAGGAGGTGGCACTGGTCTCCTGCTCTCTCCCAAATGGAGCTTTTCCCTCTTCAAGCTACCTAACTTCACTCCTTCCACCTTTGAATTCCATGCCGTCACAGTAACCCATCCTATACAGTTAACCATTGTTGTTCTCTACCGTCCACCAGGCGCCTTGGGGGACTTCTTGGAGGAATTAGATAATCTCCTCTCACTCATCCCTGAAACTGGCCCTCCCGCTGTACTTCTCGGAGACTTCAACCTCCAGACGGGGAAGATAGACGAACTAACATCTCTGTTAACCGCCTTTGCTTTCTCACTGTCTCCGTCCCCACCGACTCATAAAGCTGGCAATGTCCTTGATCTCATATTCTCAAGGAACTGCGCTACTTCTAACCTCTCTGTAAACCCGCTCCACACATCCGATCACTTCTTCATTTCATTCTCTCTATCCCTTTCCAAACATAACAAACTAATCTCTTCTCATCCTGCACTTGTCCGCCGTAACCTTCGCTCCCTCTCCCCCTCTAGCTTTGCCTCGTCGGTGCTCTCAGCCCTCCCTTCCTCTGATTCGTTCCATCTCCTGCCTCCAAACTCTGCTGCAGAAACTCTCCTCTCTACTCTCTCATCCACTCTGGACTCGCTCTGTCCTCTCACATCTCGGCAGGCTCGTCAGTCCCCTCCTGCTCCCTGGCTAAATGATGCACTGCGTGCTAATAGAACCGTCCTTAGGGCAGCAGAGCGGAAATGGTGGAAATCCAAACACCGTGACGACCTCCTAACCTATCAGGCTCTCCTCTCCTCTTTCTCTGCTTCGATCTCTCAGGCAAAAAGCACTTTCTTTCAAGATAAGATCCAATCTTCCTATTCCAATCCTAAAAAACTATTTTCCATCTTCTCCACCCTCTTGGACCCTCCAAAAGCTCCTCCCCCCTCCTCACTTCTGTCAAGCGACTTTGTTACCCACTTTGAAAAAAATGTTGATGATATTCGCTCTTCTTTTTCTGACTCACCTTTACTCACCGCTGGGTCACCAGACCCTCCTTCCACCAACACACTGACCTCCTTTTCCCCTCTCTCTCCAAGTGAGGTTCTTACCCTAATTACCTCTGCCCGCCCTACCACCTGTCCTCTGGACCCTATCCCTTCAAACCTCCTTCAGACTATCGCTCCTGATATTCTACCGTTTCTCACCCATTTCATCAACACTTCTCTAACTTCTGGTCACTTTCCAAACAGTCTCAAGGAGGCAAGAGTAAACCCTCTCCTAAAGAAACCCACTCTCAACCCGTCTGATGTTATAAACTACAGGCCTGTCTCTCTCCTCCCGTTCCTGTCTAAATCACTTGAACGCGCTGTCTTTAAACAACTCTCCTGTTATCTCAATCAGAACAACCTTCTGGATCCGCACCAGTCTGGTTTCAAGGCAGGTCACTCCACAGAAACTGCTCTCATTGCTGTCACGGAGGAACTGCACACTGCCAAAACTGCATCCCTCTCCTCTGTCATCATCCTATTGGACCTGTCTGCTGCATTCGACACGGTGAATCATCAGATCCTCCTTCGCACTCTCCAAAAACTTGGAGTTTCAGGCTCTGCACTTTCCCTCCTCACCTCATACCTGAAAGACAGGGTGACTTGGAGAGGGTCTGAGTCCGACCCTTGTCAATTAACTACGGGGGTCCCTCAGGGCTCTGTTCTTGGTCCCCTCCTCTTCTCCCTGTACACAAACTCGCTCGGATCAGTCATTAGCCCGCATGGTTTTTCTTACCACTGCTACGCTGATGACACCCAATTAATTCTGTCCTTTCCCCGCTCAGAGACCCAGGTCGTTGCACGCATCTCTGCTTGTCTAGCTGACATCTCTCAGTGGATGTCTGCTCACCACCTCAAGCTCAACCTTGACAAGACTGAGCTGCTCTTCCTCCCGGGAAAAGATTGTCCCACTCTTGACCTAACAATCAACATCGGCACCTCAGTTGTTTCCCCGACTCAGACTGCAAGGAATCTGGGTGTGACCCTAGATAACAACCTGTCCTTCACTGCAAACATCGCTGCTACAACCCGTTGCTGCAGATACACGCTTTACAACATCAGGAAGATACGTCCCCAGCTGACTCAGAAAGCGACTCAGGTTCTGGTCCAGGCTCTCGTCATCTCACGCCTAGACTACTGCAACTCCCTTCTGGCTGGTCTACCTGCATGTGCCATCCGACCTCTGCAGCTCATCCAGAATGCAGCGGCTCGTCTGGTCTTCAACCTTCCTAAATTCTCCCACACCACTCCGCTCCTCCGCTCCCTTCACTGGCTTCCGGTAACTGCTAGAATCCACTTCAAGACACTGGTACTTGCTTACCATGCTGCGAATGGATCTGGCCCTTCCTACATCCAGGACATGGTTAAACCGTACACCCCAGCGCGTGCACTACGCTCTGCATCAGCCAAACGACTCGTTGCGCCCCTCGCTGCGAGGGGGACCCAAGTTCCCATCGGCGAAAACACGTGGGTTTGCTGTCCTGGCTCCAATATGGTGGAATGAGCTCCCCATTGACATCAGGACGGCAGATAGCTTGCACATCTTCCGGCGCAAACTGAAAACTCATCTCTTTCGACTCCACTTCGAGCGTTAGAACTATTAACGAAGCACTTTTATACTAATAAAGGACTGGCTTACCTAAAGCCAGTTGAGTAGCACTTGAAATGTTTGGCTCTATGAAACCTGATGTACTTATATGATTCTGTTTTCTTCAAGGTTGTGTCTTCCTGGTTGAATGTACTTATTGTAAGTCGCTTTGGATAAAAGCGTCAGCTAAATGCAATGTAATGTAATTGCAGGGCCGGACTGGGACAATAAGTCAGGCCGGGAATTATAGACCCAGCCAGGCCACTACCAGTTTTCTTTTGTGCCATTTTCCTGGATTTATTTGTCAATATATACAGCGTTGCTGTGCAAATCTATTTAGGTTTTGCTGTGCACATCTAGGAACATATCCATGTGAACATATTTTAAGTGGAGGTGGACCTGAAATCCTCTAGGGCGGTCCGGGGGCATGCTCCCCCGGTAATATATATTTTTTAAATGTTGGACTTAAATGCATCAATCTGGTGCACTTTGAGGGGGAAATAAAGAGACAACACCTATTGAAATAAAATAATACTTTATTCCGAGTGTGCTTGCTTTTCTCTTTGGAAGTCATCACATAACGGCATTGTAATACACGGTTCGGCTGCATTAAATATTAAATATCTGCCGTAGTTCTGTATTTATAGAGCCCTGATGAGAAGACTTCTAGACAAACAGGAGGAACTGAAAACGTGACGTGGATCATAAATATATCAGCCATTAAACAACATCTATATTACTCATGAAATATTTATTAACGAAATATTTCAGAAATGAATTTGAAACTTTATCAAATTAGGCTTCATCAAAGCAGCAACATACTCATTTAAACCAGACAGGTCACAAAATAAAAAATGAGGCAAAGGAAACTCAGCAGAAATTCAGCACAGAGAACTGTCAATGCAAGGAAGCTGCATTGTCCATGGTCCTGAACTACAAATTATAAATGTAACATTTCAGCAATCAGCATTGAAACATGTGCTATTGTAAATATTTTGCCGATTTACAAATTAGTGAGATACATGTTCCTGTCGGGGCGCGCAGAATTTGTTAATCCTTGGTGGCACTGAGGAGAGGGCCACTCGCAAGTCCTGTTCAACAGAGAGCCGTGACCTCCTGTTGTTCTTCATGTAAATCAGAGTAGAGAACGCCAACTCCAGAGATGGGGTCGTTACTAAAAAAATGTAATATATTACATATTACTTTAAAAAAAAGTAATATATTACACTACTTCGTTACTATCTACATAAAGTAACTCGTTACTTTACTCGTTACTTTACTCGCCGAGCACGTACGAACTGCGCATGCGTGAGTGGCAATAACTTTCCTTACCAGCAGGCGGCGGTAGTGTGTATTTGTCATTCAAGACAGGCAACAACCGGAAGACAGAGAAGAAGAACAGACTACGTGATATAAACAAACAACAAATAGCGTGTGCGTTAGCTTCACCTTAGCATGTGTTCTTTGCAGGTGTGTGTTGAGGTTTGACCACGTGGTGTTTCCAGCAGTGGATAACAGCTTCTGGCCTGGACACAGTTTGCACCTCACCGTCACATTCCTGTCTATTCTTCGGACGAACTCAAAATAATGGGCATACCTCCACCCCTCGAGAGTTATCGCTGACTCAGCCATGTTTATGCAGCACTGCACGTGGAGATGTGGACGCGCAAGTTGCGCAGATTACGTACATATAAACCTACAAAGTACTGATATAGTCAATTAAATAATTATTTTTGTGTAGTTGTATATTGCAATAATAACGTATGGTTGTCACAAAATCCCACGGCACACCCGGACTTGCCTCACGGCACACCAGTGTGCCGCTGCACACCGTTTGGGAACCACTGGGTTAAGGTCTTCTTTTGAATAAGATGTATGTAGATAGTATAAGAAATGTGGAGAATATGACAGTTTAATGGTGGAGGTATGCACACATATTGATAGATGTCTTGTAATGCACTGTTGAGGTACCTGCGACCCAAGTTTTTCATTCATTCTTACACCGTAGTTGTGTATAATATGATATGTCAATAAACCTTAGGAAATCTTGAAAGGGATGTGCAAAATAGTCATTATATACAGTCTTTAATGAACTATTAGTAGAGAATAACGAGTAATGAATATACTTTATAGGGATCCTATTAATATCTAATAATACAAATAATAAAATTCAATAACGTGCTTTAACCACTAGGTGTCCCTTTCTATCAGCTGTGCACCGTTATGGTGTAAATACAGCCTATCTACCAATCGTGACATCTTCACGTCTCCCAGCATGGTAAATCGTCACATGTTCACGTTTTGCCATGATACCGGGTTGGGTTTAACTCTGCTGCTTTAAGTTTATAGTTTAAAAGGTGTAAAATGTGCAGATGTCAAGTAAGAAATACGGAAAGGCACTTATCAGTGATTTAATATCAGTGCTGGTATATTTACCATGAAACAGAGCAGATATACTGAAATCTATTATTTTAGTATATGAGCACACTCATGGAAGTGTAAGGGGCACACTTTAAGAGTGGAAGAATAATGGGGTGTATGTGTAGAATATTATAATGTATTAGTATTGAGGATGGTAAATAATAATTATAAGGCTTTATTTGTGTTTGTGAAATCTACTGGGAGATCGTTTTTCTTTTTACTGAGACTAAATACAGCAATAGCGGTCTCTGGTCCACACTCCAGTTTAGTAGATGGCGCTAATGCCCCTCAAACCATGCGTTTACTGCCGCTAATAGAGCAGGAGAAGAAGAAGGAGAAGCCGGATGTAAACAAGTCCGGTCCAAAGTCTCTTCATAACCGGGGAGACTTTATAAAGAGAGGACAGGTGTGTGTGTGTGTGTGTGTGTGTGTGTGTCATATTCTACATTACCATGTTTTATATTAATATGATTCTATTCAAATGTTATTTTATAATTTTCTGTTAATGCTTAATGTTTTACTAAGCTCTTTCAATTGACTTTTGTTGAAATGTGCTATATAAGCTGTGTGTGTGTCTTTGAAGCCCACCATGACTGATGTGAGTGTGCAGCAGTGGGGGGAGGTGGGGGGCGTGGACTTGTGGGTGCTGCAGTCGGCCCAGGTGCGGGTGGAGGTCCTCAGCCTGGGGGCCATCCTCAGATCTGTGTGCTGCAGAGGGAGGGAGGGCCACATGGAGGACGTGGTGCTGGGCTTCGATCAGCTGGAAGGTAAGGGGAACCTTCCAGAGGCTGAGTCCACTGAGTCAGGTGGTCCCTGGTGGAGATTGAAATATAAAACGTTTACATTAATATTGGTGCTGTTAAGAGGTATTTCAGGCTTAGGTTGTTTCTCCAATGTATTTATTCTTTGCACGTAATTGGTTGTGATGATCACATTCAATTCGATCACATTCTGGTCAATAATGTTGTGGGCTAAAAACGATGAACATTTAGCCTAGTTGTATGTATCTCTTATACCTTGTAAAGAGCATTCACAGTGGAGGAAAATTAAGATTGACATAATGAAGGGAAACTTGTTTTTATTTGTGCATACAATAATACATATTTAACTTAATGTGAATGGTGTTAACATGGGGTCATTGATGGGGTCATTGTGGGACGAAAAGATGGGCTAAAGGTTTTATGTGAAACCTGTGGGAGAGCTAAAGTGATTCTAGTGGGGCCACCAGGGTGTAGATCATTAATGGGAAAACGTTTTTTAGTGGTGGAGTTTGAGCTGAGATAAGTAACATTGAATGTTTTGTTGTTTTAAATATGAATAAAAACATGCTCATGAACATTGTGTTTTATATTATGCTATTTGAATTTGCATGTGATAGAGCAGCAATGGTGATGTTTCTAGGTGGAGCTCAGAGGAGGCAGCATGTCTGTGGTGAGGCTGAAGATCCCTGTTGTGTCTCAGGTTATCTGTCAGATCAGCGCTACCTTGGAGCTACGGTGGGCCGCGTGGCCAACAGGATCGCACGGGGGCGCTTTGTGGTGGAGGGGAAAGAGTACCGACTAGATATCAATAATGGACCCAATGCACTGCATGGAGGGCTGCGAGGCTTCAATAAGGTAAGACAGGAAGTGGATGAGCATCCGTGCAGACAGGGGATTTCTTGATAATACTCATCTGTTTTTGCTGTACTGTAATACGACATGTTATTACTGAGAACACTGCTCACTAAATGTTGCTTTCTAACTGTGGAATGAGCGTCACAGACATTCTGCTGGGTCTCATCTATTATCAGGATAAATGTTCATTAATCCATGTGGAACAAATGTGCTCCCTATAACTTCAGACTGAGCCATATAATCATTTATTCATTTTATTAGTCAGCTATGCTTACAGCGCTGTTAGGCTGTAATTATACCTCCGGGGACTCGGTGCACATCAAAGGTGCCGAGCTGCACACCAGAGAGCATCTGAGAGCACACATGAGGGGGGGTCCATGCAGCTGATGGGGCTGCTTTGGCTTTATCAGGGAAACAGAGGAACGCACAATGTTCTGTGAGTGTGTTGAGTGTGTACATTCTTATGCCTCATATTACTACAAAACTAAATGACTGACCTAGAGGTACATCCACTTCAGTGAAAGTTGAGTTACACACAGATTAGTGTTGTATTCAATTTGACAGGACCAGTGTTTGTATCCCTTGATCCGGCTGTAGCTTGCAAATCTGCCTCTGCAGTCAACATGTCCAAGTGTACTTAGGCATGACACTGAACCCCAAATTGTTCCTGTAGGCATGTCTACGGTATTGAGTGTATGTATGTAAGGTGCTTTGGATTGGGCCATGTAATAATAATAACTTCCCTTCATAATGCTGTATGTGTCTGAAAACAATTTCATAACATTCATCTGCTACTTAGTAATTATCTATTATCTAATATATCATTCCAATAACTTGTATATAGACTCGTATTGCACTATTCCACTTTTGTATTACTTTTAATATAATATACTTTAATATTGCTTTAATATTGTCTGCTTATCTGTATTATTGTGTTGCATTGTTGGAGAAGCCTGTGACCTAAGATTTCCAACGACATAATTACTCTGTAGCTATGTTAGCTTGACAATAAAGAACCTTGAACCTTGAACATATCTCTTCAGGCGATCTGGCTGGCTACAGCAGTGGAAGGCGGAGTACAGCTGAGTCTTACCAGTCCAGATGGGGACCAGGGTTATCCTGGAGAGGTGCAGGTCTCTGTCTCCTACACACTGCAGGTGAGCACATCTGACCTGCATCCCCAACACTTCTCTATTTTTCAACACAGTGTGCAAACAACTTTGGATGAACAGGATGTGGAGGAATGATAGTATTTGTTTATAAAAGTAGGAGGAATACTTCTAATTTCCTCAATACATTTAGCTTAGACATAGCCGAAACCATCTTCAATGTGTATTTAGTTCCACTAATTAAAAAAGGAAACTTGTTCGACTTTATATTTAAAAAATATGTTTTAACCCACACATGAAATTGGTTTAAATTGTGAACCAGTGTTTTACAGAGGCAAGCTGAGTAAGGTTTGTGTTGTGTGTTCAGGGGGAAACTCTAACTGCTGAATACCAAGCCCGCTCTACAAAGACCACCCCCATCAATCTCACCAACCACTCATACTTCAACCTGGCGGGACAGGTAAGACGCATGATCAGCTGAAGGTCATCCCACATACACTCTCAGTCATCATAATTCTGATCATCTGTTATGTGATGGAAACTTCTGAAGCAAAGGAAACGAAACTCAGAGAGACACGAGGAGAGCAGGAACTTTGATGGCAAACACTGATGATTTATTTGGAGCTTTGGCCGGAGAATTCACAAGTGCCACGAGTTGACCACACGGTAGATGCCAAACGATTCTGAAGATATCTACCCCAGACCCATGTATTTAGCTAGTTCTGAGAGAAGAATCAACATTGTGCATAACAAGATAGAATGATAACACCTCTATCAGCTGACGTTAGCAGGCAGGAACAGAGAGACAAAGCACTGAGAGGGCAGCTGTGCTCAGCGAGGGCAATACAAACTGATAAACTGGGTCAAAGTTAAGGGCCTTGGAAAATATTTCCCCAACATGTTAGAATGAGGAAAGTGAAGCTAGAGGAAGGCAGCAGTAAAGGAGGTAGGCTGGGAGAGATGAGGTCAGTAGGTGGTTCAGATCTGCTGAGAAAGAGAAACCTGAGAACAAACAACACACAAGGTCATATGTTGACACACACACACACACACACACACACACACACACACACAGGAACTACATTAACATTTGACCTTCAAAGAGAAGTCAACTACACTTGTATACATTCAAGTAAGAACTCCTCTATCCAAACTATTCTTGATATATTATAACATTCAACTTTTTATAACTTCATCAATCCCTGCCAAAGAGGGTCAGCACTTAGTTTAAACCCAAACCAAGGAATTAATCAAAATACTTCATTATTCCCAGGCAGGAATTAGGTTTTGTGACACTTGCACCATATTAGAATAAAACAAATTAAATATGTATATAACGTAAATCGAACATGTGCATCTGAGACTTTGTTTTCTGACATGTTAAACACTGAATATTGATTTCAAACCTACCCTAACCCCCGCGCTGTTTCCCACCGGCACTTGGGATGGGTTGCTGAGTAAAGCCGTTTCCTCACTAACTAACTACAACTAACGCTGCTGATTGCTGACGACACACAGTAACCATGTGACTCACATGCTGTGTGTGTGTGTGTGTGTGTGTGTGTGTGTGTGTGTGTGTGTGTGTGTGTGTGTGTGTGTGTGTGTGTGTGTGTGTGTGTGTGGTGTTGTGTGTGTGTGTGTGTGTGGTGGTGTGTGTGTGTGTGTGTGTGTGTGTGTTGTGTGTGTGTGTGTGTGTGTGTGTGTGTGGTGTGTGTGTGTGTGTGTGTGTGTGTGTGTGTGTGTGTGTGTGTGTGTGTGTGTGTGTGTGTGTGTGTGTGTGTGTGTGTGTGTGTGTGTGCAGGCTGCAGCAGATATCTACGACCATCAGGTGTCCATCAGTGCTCAGTCCTACCTTCCTGTGGATGACTCATCAATTCCAACTGGTAAATGACTAAGTGATTTATTTAGATGAAGTGTGATTTATGTAATAACTTCACAGCAGTTGAATGCACCATGTATAAGTACGTATAATACATTATCTACAATGCTCTTAACTACCACAACAAGTTCATGTTTTGAACAAAAATAACAAAATGATTCCCCCTAAACAAAATGAAAAGTCTACTCTGCCCATATGTTTTATTATTAAATAAAATGAAATAGACTGTGAGTTTTTGTTATTTAAGTAAAGATTAGTGACAACCCAGTGACAACGACATTTGCTCAACCCAGTTTCATTATTTATGTGTATCTGTCATTGGGCTCTTTAACTTTTGCAAACTAGAGCTCGGTGCAACTAGCCAATAAAAAGGGCAGATGGCGCTAAACAATCTGTAACATCTTGCATCCGAGCTTTATAGACGAAGATGTTATATCAAAAAGTTGAATCATATCAATTATACATTTAATAAAATACAATCAGTGTGTTAACATGTAGATGAAGACACATGGTCTGAAATAAGTGTCCTCTATGGCTGGACTGTGGGCAGTGTGTCTCAGTGTGTTTATTAGTCATAATGTAAACTCTTTCATCATGTGTATATAGTGGTTCCATCAATGCTAGTTTTGAAGTATCCCGCACATGGATACTAGAAGTCCCACAGAGGATTGTTCACGTCTTTTGTTTTTGAAGAGCAGCGGCCAATGTGTGAACATTAAACTCGAGCGACCAATGGGGTCCCTTCATCACTCCCTGAGGCGCTGCATGGGGCTGGCCCTGCTCTGCTTTGTTCCAACAACTGCAGCCACAACTATCAGTTACCCCTTTTCCACTGAGGCACTTCCAAGGTCAATTTGGAGATGGTGCCTGGTGGCAAACCAGGTTATGTGTGTCCCAGAGGTCGCGTTAACCGAATATTTTCCGTCTATGACGGAAAAATCTGAAAGCAGTCCGTCATTTTCACGGATTAAAACAAACTCGGAACAGCGCTAAAGTTTCCCCGCAGCGAGGCTCCGGTGTTGAGCATGCCGGCCAAAAAGGAAATGATACCGTTTCCAAACCCAACTTTGCCGTACAAATCATTGAAATGTCTGTGAGTTTTGGCTTTACTCCCGCGAGGTGCGGTGGGCATAACACGGCGCTAACAGTTCACGACTGTGCCCCCCCCCCCAGAGTGTAAAGACCGACGGGTAATACTGAATTTTGACGGAAATGTTACGATCCTGTCCGTCAAAATGACGGGCAGTGAAAAAGTCTAGCGCAACCTCTGGTGTGTCCACTGTGGCTCTAAAGTTGGTTCAACTCGGGCACCAACTATTTGCCGGCCGTCACCAAGAGCAAACTGTGTTGGAGCAACAGCTCAGTTAGTGACACAAAAAGCTGAAACACTTTGACTGACTTTGCTTCCTCTCCATCTTTACTTTCTCCTCTAACAACCATCCCTTGTCTTATTCTCCTTAACTCAGTCCTTATACCTTGTATTAATGTTAAATCAACCATCACCCTGTGCTATGCACAGTATAAACTAATGAGTGTTTTTGCAACTGCTAGTACAGCAGTGTGGAATCACTTGTTCTTTTGTGTTGGAGGCTTCATGCTCTGTCAGACAAACATTCTCATTACCCTGCAATTAGCTCTGGTTTCCCCTGGAGACAGAGGAGCTAATGACTGTTTATCTTTATCACAGAATCTGTGTTAGAATGGAAATCCACCTCCAGGGCTGAATAAGATTCGGATTTAAAAAATATGGAAGCAATTCTGTGCCATGCAGAGGTAAAGCAGTAAGCCTGCCTACTTTCTCTGTGCTCTCTGCAGATAAGTAGGAGGATAGTGTGAGGATGAGTTTTGTTTTTCTCACCCAAAAAGGGAGCTTCTCTTAAGCAGTATCAATCTGATAATGGCCTTGTGTCATTCAGTGTATTATTTTACAAATCAATGAGGTAAGCTGCCCACTGAAGGTCTGTGGCAGTGAAGTTAAGGAGCCTGTCAGTCAGAACCAGTACACAGTCTCACAGGGATGATAACATCCTGATGCTCCGCTGCTGCTGCAGCAGCAGGAGGGTGTGTGTGGCTGGCTGTGTGTGAACCCTCGTCCCAGCTGGGGGCTGTGTGACAGCAGGGTTAACAATTAAATGGTATGTCAACTTTCTTGGGCGCAATACAGTCTACTGCATGGGTGTCCAAACTTTTTTTACCGAGGGCCACATACAGAAAAATACACAAGGCCTGGGCCACTCACTAGAGGTTTATTACCTCATAAGTTCAGTTATAAGTTGAAAAAAATCCTCCAATGTAGGTTAATTATTCTTGATAGAGGTACTTGAAAATGCTTTAAGAAAAAAACTGCCGACATCACAGCTCTCCATAGGGTTTCATTTATTTTGTTAGTAGCTCATTCCTTAAAACAGACGCTTCAGATTGCTGATAATAAGAGGAAATATGAAGGGTATATTTCAAGTGTGAGGGAATCATTCTGTCTTACTTCTAAGATATTTAACCTTTCTGCCTGTTGACATGTGACCAACCCTGACTCAGTTATCTGTCTTAAGGAATGGGAGGCCTCAGCTATAATGTTGATATTAGTTTTATGACCGGTCAACTCTCGGTCACAGAGCCTAACGGACCGTCCACACAGCGGCGTGCGTTGAAGCTTCCAACGCTTCTGCCCATTCACTTTGAATGGGGTGACGTCACTTTTAGCCGAACTGCATTTTGGGAAGCGACGTGGAGCGTTGCTGGCGTCAAAAGTTGAGCAATGTTCAACTTTTGACGCCTCGATGGAGGCGTCAGCCAATGAAATCCCGTTTATGCAAATCTGCCAGTATAAGCACTAGCCAATCAAACCGCGTGTATGCTGGGAGAGACTACGCAGGTCATTTCCTCATATTCAAAAAAATGGAGGGAAAATTCATTGTAGCGGTAGTGAATCACCCGGTGCTGTATGATCAGTCTCTGTTCATCTACCGGGATACAAACCGGAGGAGCGAGGCATGGAGGGAGGTGGCAGAGACAGTGGGTGAAACTGGTAGGTTTTCGCCTGTTTGGGGATTTTATATCCAGTTTACTTCGTTTTAACATTGCTATTGCTTTGTATGTCGGGGGCGGGCGATTCATGTGATTGGTTGTTGGTCGCGTTGCTCGCAAAAAACCCCCAAGCTTCAGATACGCCCAGCTTCAAGCGTCAACGCACGCTGCTGTGTGGACGCTCCGTAAGAGTCAGACAAGTGATTGAGTGTCTGCAGATGTTGGAGCTATCTCCAGTGTTCCCAGAACTCTCTGTAAACTAGTTAAAAGGTCTATCGAGAGAGAGGCTGGACAGAATTGATGTGGCAACCCACCCGTGCAGTCAGAACCTCTTGCTGCTGTGACTTGTGATATGAATTCTCCGGTCGATACTTGTAATAAACTACCAGTGTTTAACATCAAAGCTCCAACTCTCCTCGTGTCTCTCTGAGTCCTGACTCTCCATTGCCGCAGAAGTTTCCCTTACATCAAGGTTGTTGTGAAAATAAGTTATTGGGCTTTTTCTTATCAACTTAGATTTGTTGGAACATGTTTTCAACTTTAATTGACTGAATTTATTTGAAAATTGGGCTTATTAACACATGAATACTTTGTAATATATTTGAACATATTTAAGAAGTACAATATAAGACAAGCAGAAGTTTATTATACTTAAGTCATTATACTTTTTTAATTTGCTGAGGGACGATTAAAAATGGCCAGCGGGCCGTAGTTTGGATACCCCTGGTCTACTGTATGTTCCAGTTTGGACGTAACACAAGGCTCTTTAGCTAAGAACCATAACTGAATAACCAATGAGTCCTGTGATGTTGCTGAGATTGCTTCCTTTCAGAGAACAGAAGGGTCCCGTCGGCTTTTCTCCAGTGATACACACTCTCTAACCATATGTCCTCTATCTGCAGGAGAGATCCGCCGGGTGAAAGGCACACCCTTTGACCTTACCACACCTGTTCTGATTGGCCCTCGGCTGAAGGAAGTTCCGGGTCCTGGGTTTGACCATAACTTCTGCCTGTCGTTCCCTGGAGACAGCTGGACAGAAAGAGATGCTGCCAGGTTTGCTGCAGAAGACACATTGACACATACTACACACACACATTTGTCTTTAATGAAGTCTATAGCAGGAATACTTCTTTCTTCATCTCAGAGTGTGTCACCCAGCTAGTGGGCGGGTCCTAGAGGTTTCTACAAGCCAACCTGGAGTCCAGTTCTACACTGCCAATTTCCTGGATGGTCTGACAGGAAAGGGGGGGGTGAGGTACAGGAAGCACAGCTCCTTCTGTCTGGAGACGCAGAACTGGCCTGATGCCGTGAACCAGGTGAGAGGCTCCTCATCCAAACACACTGCATGTTACTGAGAGGGTCCTGTTGTATCTGTTGTATCTTGTTGTATCCGTTATAAAGGCTACCTTGTTAGAGAGATTGGTGCTTTGGTACAGGTGATGTGTTCCAATCCTACAGGTCGAATAGGGTTGACCGAATAGATCGCAACCTTGGTTTCCACAGAATCATAATGTTGTATATAATGTTGTGTGTGTGTGTGTCTCTCGTAAGGCTCCCTTTCCTTCCTGTCTCCTGTGTCCCGGTGAGGACTACCATCATGTGACTCGCTTCACCTTCACCACTGTGTGACCTCCAGCAGGACAGACAAGAAGAAATCTAGAGAAGGACGTCCAATTGTTGATTGCACATATAATTGTTTGCAGTATGATCAGGAAGCATAAGCCTCATCCCAGTACCCCTCCCCGAACTCGCGTCCCTTCCTTGCATCTTAGCTCCGCCTCCGTAAGATGCGAGCGAGAGACACGTGGAGGAGACGCGAGGACAAAGGAGTCCTCAGGTATTAATTGGGATGTCCTCGTTCACTCAAACGTCACTTTTAAACGACGTCTGTTAATGATGACATGTGCACAGCTGTATCCCCTCTCATCGGGCTTAACTGAATAATCCTTTAGAACCGGCCCATTTGTTGTTAAATATGTATTTAAATGAATGAATCTTTCTCTTGTTAGTCAAGGAATTCAAAGTATGATGGTTGGTCCTGCTTTTGTGTTCCGTTTTGGTGTAAAATGTAGCCTACATTTAAATACAAATATAATTATAGTAATGTGAAAGCCTTTTAGAAATGAATTGCACATAATAATTCCCACGGAGCTGTGAGCACTTATACATTTATGTGACGCTTTTCCACTCATCTTCCAGTTCTCCATTTTCCTCTGTTGAAATCGACCAGCTGTGAAGGTGGGGGCGGGGCTTTTATACGAGAGTAGTGAAAACATTTCCGCGTAGTCTGCTCGCGTGTATCCTCCCTTTCGTCTCCTCCCGCACCCCTCCTCCCTCACCCCTCCTCGACTCCTCCGTGTGCATTTCAGCTATTGGGACGTCCTTCAAAATGGCGTGTCTTGATCGATTTCCGGGTCAAGTCCCGGAGGAGGGGAAGAGAGGAGTCGAGGAGGGGTATTGGGATGAGGCTCTAGTGTTCATCAGACGGTGCCTTTCTCACTTCCCCTTTGTGTAACTGTGTCATGTGATGCAGATGTTTTGAATGTGGATGATTTCAGTGCAGCGAGCTGTGATGCAGAGAGGGACTCTGACTATACTCTGTTAGTTATAATGATGTATCATCCTGTGCCATACAATTATTACTTTAACAAAGAATACATAAAGAGCCTTCTCAACCAAGCTGCTGTTGTTGTTACTATTGGTTGTAATTTGTTCTTTATAGCAACAGATCAGTCCCTGTCTATGGATATATTGTGGTCCAGTATTAATAATTTAGAGGGCCATAATTTCTGTTAGGAGCATTACCTGTGTTCAACATCCTCCACAGGCTGAGCTATTCCTATAACATCAAGTGAGGAGGCGGGTTTGGGTGAGAGGACATCTTACACTGAGAGAGACATGCTGTGTAGCTATGGCAACATACGTAATCTATCCAAGAGGCTTAAATCAAATGTAATGGTCGGTGTGAGCCTCACTGCCACAGAGCTGATCCAACCAGGGAGCAGAGAGACTGCCGCTGACCCCAGCTGACCAGAGGTGGGGACTCGAGTCACATGACTTGACTCGAGTCGCATATTTTTTGACTTGAGACTTGCATTGATAAAAGTCTTGACTTTGACTTGGTATTCATGACTTGAGACTTGACTTAAGCTTAAGATAGATGACTTGAAAGGACTTGACTGTTTAAAATTAAATATTTGCATTTGTTTTTGTAGTGAGATATTACGTTTAGTTTTTTCGAAAAACGTCATTATAGCGCCATGCGCGCAAACCTGGCAACCCACTAGAACTGAGGTTACCTACTGTAACCCCAGCTTCTATGAGTAAATGGCACAGCCCTCTAAGGCTATCGCTATTGGGTAATCCCCCTGCGGCCCCGCGCAGCACTGAAACACTTGTAGTCCACGCTTCCTTCCGGTATAAATAGGAAGGAGGCCCGACAATCTGCTCCCATACAACATAACTTTTCTTCAGCTATTCGTAGAGCCAGTGGGGCCCAGCGCTTAGAGGGCTGCGCCATTTACTCATAGAAGCTGGGGTTACAGTAGGTAACCTCAGTTCTATTTCGTATATGGCTTCGCCCTCTAAGGCTATCGCTATTGGGTTAAGGGCGAAGCATGATGTAGTCTGCGCCCCACTGGGTCCGCCCAGCACTAGAAGCACAGACACACCTGCTCAATAACACCCCCTGCCTGTTGTGCCATGCGTAATGGCGCCTCACCGTCCCTGGAACATAGCAAAACATGCCTATCTTCCCGACGGGGTGAAGGCTGGGAACAATACATACCGGCCGCTGTGAGAAAGTAGAGACGAAGGTCCCACCTTGTCCTGCGATCATAGAGGGGGAACAGCAGCTCTCTGCATGTCAGACAGGTACACTGTAAACAATTACCAGCATTTCACAACATTTAACAGTATTATTTTACAGTGACATATTATAATCAAGGCCCCCTGTATTATCCCAACAAATACATGTAAAAAGGACTGTATCCTTGGATTTCACAGCATTTAACTATTATTTCACAATAAAATACTGCAATCAAAATCCTCTGTAATATCACATCAAATGTTGTAATATCACAACAACATTGTAAAAATTGCAAGGATTTCACAGCATTTAAGAGTATCATATTACAGAGAAATATTGTAATCAAAAGCCCCTGTAATATCACAACAAAATATCTATAAAACAGTAGAATTGGATTTCACATTATTTAACTATTATTTCACAGTAAAGCACTGTACTCAAAATCATCTTAGCACAACCATGATAGACTGTATATATAAAGAGCACAACGCATTACTGTAAAATTTGAATTGTGCACCATTGCACATGTGCAGAATAGACTATTCTAACCGGCGTGTGTCCTGGCAACCTTGTCTCCTAAAAATTACGTTCCCACAGAACTAAACTGCATTCTCAATTACGTTTAGCTAGAAATGTATTTTTGCAACGATTCCAGGGATGCCTGACTTGAGTTTCTAGCACCAGGGAAAGTGGAAAAAGTGCCCCAAATCAGCGTCTTAATTTACCCAGGGCCTAGTGCTTGGCTTTCGGCATGAAAATTCAGGAAACTCCCCTGAGCATTTTAGTAAATATCTCAACTTTGGAGAGGACATCCGAGAGGAGTTTTTTTCAGACAATATTGAGAGATAAATAGTAGCAGTTCTCACTATGTGTTAAATATCTTTGCCTTCAATACATTAAATTAGAAAGCTGTCATATTGCTAAATATCTAAAATGTAACTTTTTGCATGGATAAAACCCTCAACTTAACTGATGTGTAGGTGATCTAGTATTTAGTATTGTTTAATGGAATGTATATCAGTGTATTCAAGTCAATACTTCATTCATTTAAACCAATATCTTTCTTGATTCTTTGTACAGTATGACAAAAGAGTCTTTGTACCTGTGCTGAAGTTCACTGCTGTGAGGAGTCCAGTTCTGTCTCTCACTCTCTGGTCCAGCCTGTCTGCATCACATGGACACCTTAAACAAACAGATATATATGTAAAGTACCATGTGTACAAACAATATAACTGATTCTCTTCTGTTGAACATGTTGGATTGTGTATGGTCCGAGTCAGGGGCCTTTTTATTTTACTGTAACTTTGGAAGTTGTGTTACCAATGCTTACTGTTTATTTGATACCCATTTGGTAATGCGATTAATAAAAACAACAAGGTTTGGGTTCGTTCTTCAGATGACTGTGACGTTAACGTGTAACGTTAACGTCAATAATGAACTCCAGCTCAACCAACCATATTGTAATATCTAAGTAATCATCTTGAAATATGATTAAATCTTATTGGGAGGTTGATTTCACATACACTACTTCGACGTTAACTTGTCTACATACTTGAGCATAGCCAATTTAAATTAACCTTAGATGCATACAGTTCTACCTACATAATAAAATATCTCTAAATTACAAGGATGACCTTATTTTATCAACCTCAAACAGAAGCCGTTTGTTCAACAGTATTATCCCACTTAACGCTTGTCTATTTCGTTTTAACCTTTATATATACACAGTCTATTATTTTAACTTGGAGGCTACGATTAGCATCGTTAACACCGATGTAGCTACCACTCGCTACATGCTAACCCAAGCCTTAACATTAATTACGTAGCTGATTAAAATCATTAAAACATAAATAAAGCACTCGAATTTCACTTACCGCAAAACCGCATTCATGCACCGTCTGTTTTAACCGCAGAGCGAGTCACAATAGTCCGATAAATAAGCATGAAGAACAAACAGCCACGGCCGGCTTCAAGTTGTGTTTCCTGGATGAGCTGAGCAGGCAGAGTGCCTGTAGCTAGCTTCACGGAGCAGGTAGCAGAGAGACGAGAAGCTAGCAGCAGCAGTCACTTGACAGAGCCGTCACTCAATGTGACCACGCCCTAATTTATGCAAAAACGTTAAGACCTAATATAAATAAAAGGGTCGTGTTAGAAAACAATTCACTCACAGATCCATAATCATGAAGGTGGAATCTAACTATATCGATAATAAAATGTATGGAGCCAGGGGTAGAAACATGTTTTTTTCTGCTGTAAAATTGGGAATTTTAACATGGGGGTCTATGGAAATTGCTCCTTTCTGCAGCCATCGCCTATCGGCCAATATATGAACTACAGTGTGTGGCACTTCCGTATTGGTGTCCCGGCTATTCCCCAGAGTTTGCCCCTTGGGACTAACGGCCCGTCTACACTACAGGCGTCAAAAAATGCTTTCAACGCTTCGCCCATTCATTTGAATGGGGTGACGTAGGATATTTTCAAACTTCGCCGAACTGCATTGTGGGTAGCATGGCAAGGCGTTGCAAGCATCGCGAGCGTCTATCGGCGTCAAAAGTTGAACAATGTTCAACTTTTGACGCTCGATGCTTGTTCGAAGCTGGCGTCAGCCAATCAAATCCCGTTTTTGCAATTCCCGCCAGTACAAGCGCTAGCCAATCAAACCGCGTGCAAGCTGGGAGAGCCAGACCGCAGTTCATTTCCTCATATTCCAAACGAGAAATTACGGTAGCAAATCACCCGGTTCTTTCCGACCAGAACTATTTACCGGGATACAAACCGGAGGAACCAGGCATGGAGGGAGGTGGCAGAGACAGTGGGTGAAACTGGTAGGTTTTCGCCTGTTTGGGGATTTTATATCCAGTTGACTTCGTTTTAACATTGCTATTGCTTTGTATGTCGGGGGCGGGAGATTCATGTGATTGGTTGTTGGTCGCGTTGCTCGCAAAAAATCGCCAAGCTTCAGACACGCCCAGCTTCAAGCTTTTTCGATGCCTGTAGTGTAGACGGGCCGTAACGCGTTATGCTACGTTCACACCGGACGCGATGCGACATTTGGGGGCGGCGCGATTACATGTAAAGTCAATGCAGAGACACGATCAGATGCAAATTCGCTCCGACGGCGCGCATGAAGCGGTGGACGCGGCGCGAATCACGCGATTGAGGCGATTGAAGGGGGCCGCGTCAAACGCGAGAGTTACATTTTTTCAACTCGGGCTCAAATTCACGTGACGTGTTCTCGCGGAAGCCAATCAGCGGTGAGGATCTCAGCCTGCCGTCACTGACGTTCAACCAGAAAACATCAGCCATTAGCTGTTAGCAGTTAGCCCTCAGAGCTCACAGCTCCTCATATCTGTTCAGAAACTGTACAAAAGTTAAACAAGAACAAACCACAGACTGTCTGTGTCATGGCGAATACAGTCGCTGGTTTATTTATGTCTGTAGGCCGTTGTTATGAGTGTGAAGTGAGCATATACAACGTTAGCTTAGCCTGGTCAACCCAATCTCCATTCAGAAAACAAGCATTCTAAAAGGTTTTTCGCCTGCTGTCTGTCTGCAGACTTGTCAAAGCATTAATTCATGGTTTTTACTAACCGGTATCAGTATGTTGTTACGTCGGCATCATTTAGAAACGTGTATTACAATTTAATCAAGGTAAAATATGTTCATTTTGTTGTAGTTGTAGCTCCCGAGTCAGCGCGTCTTGTTTGAATGATGCGAGTAAACACAGCTGGCAGCCGCGGTGAAACTCGAGCGACTAGAGCGATGCGATAGGAGCGTTTAGAGCGAAGCGAATATTCGCATCGCGTCCGGTGTGAACGTAGCATTAAAAACTAACACGTTACTGTAACGCAACTACCTTTTGCGGTAACTAATAACGTTACTAGTTACCTATTCCCATTCAGTAACGCCGTTATAGTTACTGTGATTTAAATGGGTGCGTACTGCATTACATTATGCAGAGGCGCGGGAAGGTATTTTGAGTGGGGGTGCTGAGGTGCTGGACTCCAGTGAACACTATTACGGGCACGCACAAAAGCACTCCCCACACGCAAATACACAGTACGCCGCGACTGTTACAATGAAGGCTCGATAATCAGCTCACGGCATATAGGCAGGGGTAAAGTGCTATTTTTTTTACGAGTGGGGAGCGGACCTCACCTCCTCTAGGGAGGTCCGGGGGGATGCTCCCCCGGGAAGATTTTTTTTAAATATTGAAGTTGAAAGCATCAATCTGGTGCACTTTGAGAGCAACATTAAGAGATCTATGGATACATCTCTCATCACCCAGATGAAACACCACTGTAAGCAGATGTTCTTTTTCTTTATGGATATTTTACAAATCACTCCCCTTTCAAACTGTATTCTTGTTTTACTGCCATATAGTATTTCATAACTGTTTTTCCTTTATTCTCTTATTTTTTTTATAACGATAATGATCATATGAAGGTATGCCGCGGAAATAATCTTTTGAATCATTTGTGACCAAACCATTTGAGACCCACTTAGATAACTTAGACTAAAGTTAACTATCTAAACACTCAGAGAGTCCTTTAGCTGACCTGAGCCTCTCAGTCTGAGAGGAGAGCTCTCCTCCAGCTTGTTGTGGAACAAACAGCTCCGTATGTCCGTTAGTGCAGCTAGCTAACCAGATGCTAACAACACGGTCCCTGCTGCTGGCACCGGCAGGGGCGGACTGGGACTAAAATTCAGCCCTGGAAACTGACCCAGTCCGGCCACATGAAATGTCAAATGTTAGAAATCCGCTGTTTATTATTTAAAGTTTTACGTCCGATTCGCTCCTTTTTTCCTCTCAGTACACAGCTCCAATTTGGGCATTGGCCTGTCATCAGATTTCATTTTTAGTTGCTGCTGTAGCGGAAGTTTAGTAAAATTATGTTTTATAAAATACTTCAAATCTCCACCCTCCATAATTGCACTTGCTTCAGTTGCTTGCTACTTTAGGGTGGTGATGACTTACAGTACGAACTGAAGTTGATGCGATTTAATTGTGAGGCAAGAGAAGCCAGCCGCCTCTGGATTGGTCTTGGCATGGCCCTGACCAATCACAGGTTGGCAGGGGCATGAGGTGAGCCTCATCTGATTGGTCAATCCCTCCTTTTTTCACCGAGGGAAGCCAATTTCGGCTAGCCTCCTCTGCAACAGAGAGTGCAATCTACTGTTTCACCATAACATCTAGAGGGGCGCTGTTTCACTCTTTGTAAAATACTCAATGAGAATGGGGGAGAGACGGGCCGGCTGCAACACACAGCACAGAATAATTACCGAAACTAAACAAAGTGTTTTTATTTATTTATTAAAATGATAACTACAATCCAAAAAAACAGGGGAAGCCTGGCTTCCCTTGGCCTCCAGGAGAAAATGCCACTGAGTTCAAGGGATAATTCTCACCCACCTCTTGCTCTTGCCCTGCACTTGTATGTGCCAGCCACCAGCTCAACTCTGTCCCTCATCATGAACGCAGGAGGCTGGCTGTATATCTGAACTCGCACCCTCATCATTCTCTTCATCATCTTGCACTTGTTCTAAGCTGCTGCTGATAGTGCTTGTAGCAGCGCTGCTGCCAAAAGGTCTGTCAATTTGCGACATTGATATGCTTCACCTGCGAGTGACTTCACCTTTTTTTCTCTTGCCTTCTCGGCAAAGGGCCGGCCGTTCTGTGGTTCTCCAGATGGCCAGTCCGCCCCTGGGCACCGGTCCCACACACACACACACACACACACACACACACACACACACACACACACACACACACACACACACACACACACACACACACACACACACACACACACACACACACACACACACACACACACACACACACACACACACACACACACACGCACACACACACACACACACACACACACAGAGCCGAGCTTGAATGACACAAGCACACTTTTATTTCCATGCAACTCTCTGATTGGTCTGGTGTCTTGCCTCTGTTGCATTCACTGAACACGGGAAATTACAGTCCTATCATCCTCTCTAGTGTCATGATGAGTGTTATGGAAATAATTGTCATAGACGCCAAGATGTAACATACAGGACAAACCTTGATGTCTGTTTACCTTCTTTAAGGACAGGCTGCTTAGCCAATAATGTTATTATTCCCATTCTGTGACCGGTCAATACTGGGATACAGATGGTCTGTGTTGTGGGTACACTGGGACACTTCCTTCTCTGTATTTGTGGACTCCAAGGTAAAATCTTCGAGGTCATAAGTGTCCGAGGCAAGTAGCTCTGTGTTCCCACACTGTTTAGGCTATCTCCTCAAATATGTTGTTTACTCTCTGCGAAACCAGTTAGATGGGCTGGCAAGAGAGAGGCTCTCCAGAATTGATGTGGCAACTCTACCGTGAAGTCAGAACCTCTGACTCTTGGACTTGTGATGTGAATCCTCCGGCCGTTAACTCCAAATAAACCATCATGTGTTTGACATCAAAGCTACTGCTCTTCCCGTGTCTCCTTCCTGAGTCGGTGACTCCCACTGCATAGCTACACAGAAGTTTCCATTACAAATTGGCGTTGTCGGCAGGATGCCAATAAATCTACAGAGCTGGTAAGTGTGATTTTCAAATCTACTTTGGACATTGCCTTATCAGAATCTGTGATTGACGGTATCCTAAAATTACCTGTGAAACTGATCGGCTGCGTTTCCTTTTGGTTAATGAACATTTGGGGATGATAAACCCAGGAGATCAGTGTCTGGGGACTCAGTCCTGGCTTATTTCCTCTGTGTGTGCTGCTCGGGACGGAAGGGCCATACAGGCATACACAGCTCATGTTTAGAGATACCTTAAGGAAAGAGCATCAGTGAAGTGGAGCTTCTGTGTGAATTGAAAGCAATGTAAAAGATTTGTATTGGACAAATCGCCGGATTTTGAGGGTCTTAGTGGCTAAGCACAGCAGTTGAAAATAAGCAGCCAGAGATATTTGCTGCTATCACCTCTCTGTAAAAACACGGCTCCAGCTGCAGCCTTGTGTGTGTGTGTAAAACCTCACCGTGTGTGTGTGGGGCTGGAGCAGTGCAGGCTGAGAGGGAGAAAGTCACAGCTTTTTGTCTAGGTTTTAACTCACGGCACCACCGTCCTTCAAACGGGACGGTCTAAAAGCACTCGTTGTTTAGGACCGCTTTTCTCATGGTTAGACGGGCCAGCGCGAAGTGCGTGCATCACCCGATGCGCTACGGCTCTCTGGAGCAGGTGGCGGTCAGGAGTGCATACATACAATTATAGGCTAATTGATCAGAGGTGTGTAGTGGCAAGCAAGCATAGGCAAACTGTGTTTCACCTTGAGGTGAACTCGATAGCAAGTGTATATCGGCTGGTCGTACGGACTACAGTCAACTGAGCTGTTGTTTGGAGAGAAAGGGCAGGGAAAAGTCTGTGGGCTCCGATCGGGGGGGGCACAGCGCCACTAGAAACAAATAGCCTAGTGGTTGTCGCAAGAGGATAAGCTTAGTTATCGCTCTTGGACGGCTTTCAGGCACCGATAAATCACTTGTATGCAAGGGTGAGGCGTGAGAAGACGCCGCACTGGAGAGAATTCCCCCCCCCCTCTAAGATCTCTAAAATCCGGACTAAATTGAGTTGAAGAGCTTTGCTGTCGCGCTGGTGTTTATTAAGAGTTCATGTTTTGTTTGTCTGATTGTTTGTATGGGGGTCTATATTGGTTTGTCCCGCCGTCTTGTGTATGTTTTGTAACAATAATGAATCAGTCCATAGACAGGGTAAAATGAACTAAACTTTAGTTATCTCACCAAAAGTAAATGACCTGAGAAAAATAAAAAGTGTTTTTATGTCCTGCCTCTGAGTGCAGGGGAAAATGTAAACAAGAAGCCCACTGTTCAGGGTGAGCGCTAGGTGTAAGAAGAAAATAAGATTATATTGCTTTAAGAATCCATTCTTAAATGGTATTGCTGGTATGTTAAGATATCTTTGTGACCTTGTATAAACCCTATGCCCGTCCTGCGCCCCGAGACCCTCAGAGACCTGCCTGAGGAGATCAGGGTTGCAAAATCTGGTTTTAGGTCAATGTTGTATTATTTGTTTCATTTATTCTTAATCTATGTATTGTATAGTAATAATGAATAAAAACGTAATGTATTGAACACATTCCGAAACAAAGCAGATAAGCAGAACAAGACTCAGACATAATACTAATTGTTGTTGAAACCTTTTGCGCTGTTGCAGCAAAATGGAAACTGTGTTAATTATTCTGTTCCAACTGGCCACTGGAATCAGGTAATTAATATAAGTTGAAGTTCAATTACAGTTTTAAAAATAGTTTAACCATTCTATATTAAACTGCTTGAAAATATTTCTCGTATCAACCAATTGGTCTCCATAGACAATACTACAATTAAAATAGTTGTTAAACTACTGACAAGTTTTCTGAAACCGAGCTTATGAACAACAGAGTATAGGTTGCTGGTTAAGCCAGGATCAATATATTTGTTGACGTTTTTATTGTGTGCATAATAAATGTGTTAAATTAATTGAGCAATTCTTTAAAAGTATAATGTTGCAATTTCTTTAAAATAAGTAATTACAGTTACAAAATAGGTGTTGTTTTCCAAGGGCCTCTTTTCCACAGGCCCACACTTTGAATCATAACACTTCCAAGTCCTACAGAGATCAGTATCACTTTGTGTTGCAAGCCAAATCCAGGGGTTCTACTCGAGCCCAATTTTAAATACCATAAAGAAAAGTATTGAACCCAGCTCGAGCTAAATGTCAAATGTATTTAATTAATGTGCAAGTGTTTTGATTTATTTAAAATGTTACAGTCTAGCTTCCTTCGAGTTTAGTGTAAACAACAGATTGGTTCTCATAACATTCTCACTGCTGTGCTGTCCCAAATGTTTTAAACCTTGGGCAGATAAGCACACACACACACACACTTTGGATGAGTAATCACTTTATCCAAATTGTAAATTGTTGCCTTCTTTAAAGTTATTAGTAATTCAAGATTAATTATTAAATTAAATTAGGTACATAACAATAAACAAAATAACTTTGACTTGATCATTTTGTTCACGACATTAGACCTTGTCCTCTAATCTCTACTAGAATAAGATAAGTGTGCATGTTTGGGTGTGGAACACTCCTGTAATGTACCTAATCTTGTTATCCTTTTCATTACAGAGCTGGGGAAATGGTGTATTGCTTAGATTCTGATCCGTGCAAAGTCCAATTTTGACTGACTTTAGTTCTAATGTTAATTTGATTTCAACCCATAAGGAATTATTTAGATGAACTCAACATTTCACATGATGGACTAGTGCTCCACATTTTTCCCACTAATTTGTTGTGCAATTAGGCCAATGGTAAAGAGAGACATTGATGACCTTGTGTCCCTTTTGTTGGTACGTGGTTCCATTCTGTCTATGGCCTTGGACGGCTTCACTAAGAATCACCCAGTTCTGACAGTCAGGCTGAGTGCAGTCACAGAGATGCTATAGCTGCTCTACATGAAATGACATTAATGGTCTGGTCTGAGAATGGACACCATTACCTGCTTCCAGAGACAATGCCGCTCCTCAGACTGAACAATACTGTCTAACGTGGGCCACTCCCCCCACCAAGCCATGAACTGAAAGCTTTGAACACCTGGAAGCCTCCCGGTCACACCAGCACCAACCCTTGGGTCAGTCAGATGGGACTAACGGCTTAACTTAGGGCATTTGGTTCAGAAATATGACTCTCGTTACCGCAGAGTGGGTTGTTTTTTTAAGGCTATTCATACTGCTATGCAGAGGATGCCTGTAGGTTGGCAAGCTGTTAAAAGCCCCTACTATTTTTTAAAATAGGCCTAAATGTCAGGGGCCTCTGAATGTCTAGTTCTACATGTATTCACATTATATGGACAATGTTTCCACCTGGTGAAACTGAAGGCTGCACGGTACTCAGGCTACAATACGACCATTCTGTTCTGCTCTAACAATTCAATTGATAGATTCTACATCAAAACAATTAGCTTTTATTGTTTCCAATGATAACGTCATTTTAAGCCTTCAGTAGTGACTCAGATGTTAAGGGGGTTGAAGCTTTTCCTCCCAAATCAGATATGCTTTGTTTTTTCAACAAAGGTATACAGTTCCTGCATAATATATGTTTCTCACAATTGTTTGTTTTTTTGTAAGCTGCACACAGGTGATACTGAGTCTTCTCGAGTAATAGATTACACCATGCTTAAATAGACTCCTACGTTATTATTTCATATGTGACATATGTAAGAAAAGGGAGGGAAGAGTCAATTATATTGAGTAATTGATTTTATATTGGAACATTTATTTCTCAAACCTGTTTTATGGAAGAGGAAAATATTTCTGATAAACTAATATGTTGTCAAACGGTAAATGGTGAATTAATATAACATTTAGAATCATTGAGAAGGGGTGATATCCGCAGGGACTAGCTCACCTTTAAATTACAATAACATTTCTCTACTTTGGACTGATGAGTTTATGATTCTTGCATGTTAAATGACTAACACAAACCTTACATTTATGCATGTGCATGTCTCAGGAAGGCTCCCAAATAATTCTGAGGGGCCTATCCTATTTTTGTATTTAAATGATAATGTGCTAATCCATTACCTTGAGTTGTCTGCACTCAGGAAAACATCCCTATCAAGTGTTAACCCAATAACTACAGTAGGACAGCTCTGAAGGCCAAGGGTCAGAGAGAGAGCTACGTGGGTCCACGCCAGCCACTGCAAGGTCCTAGTCACCAACAAAAGTAGATGACAACAAGTGATGTGTCCTAATCACCAACAAAAGTAGATGACAACAAGTGATGTGTCCTAATCACCAACAGAAGTAGATGACAACAAGTGATGTGTCCTAATCACCAACAGAAGTAGATGACAACAAGTGATGTGTCCTAATCACCAACACAAGTAGATGACAACAAGTGATGTGTCCTAATCACCAACAGAAGTAGATGACAACAAGTGATGTGTCCTAATCACCAACAAAAGTAGATGACAACAAGTGATGTGTCCTAATCACCAACAAAAGTAGATGACAACAAGTGATGTGTCCTAATCACCAACAGAAGTAGATGACAACAAGTGATGTGTCCTAATCACCAACAGAAGTAGAAGACAACAAGTGATGTGTCCTAATCACCAACAAAAGTAGATGACAACAAGTGATGTGTCCTAATCACCAACAAAAGTAGATGACAACAAGTGATGTGTCCTAATCACCAACAGAAGTAGATGACAACAAGTGATGTGTCCTAATCACCAACAAAAGTAGATGACAACAAGTGATGTGTCCTAATCACCAACAGAAGTAGATGACAACAAGTGATGTGTCCTAATCACCAACTTGCACCACACTTGCACTACATACACCAAAACACACTACACACAAGGTATCACGAGCGAGTGCCAGCTGAGCGGTTCCATATGCCCTCTGGTTCCTCGTTTGTGTTACCGGTGTGCGGAGTCTGACTGTCCGTGTCACAAAATCGACCGAAGGAATACACACACACACCCCATGGAGCATTCCCACCTCGTGATGATGGCTCGCCTGGGACAATGCAACCGTGAGCAATACAACTGGCCTGGCCCAGTGATGTGGGGTTTAGCTCGCCACAAGATTACGTTTGGTTGTGCGGCGACAAGCTCTATCAAGTTCTGGCTCCCCTCTGGATAGGTACATGCACTCTAGTGGATTTGAATCCAGCAATCAGGCTTAACAACACTACTCTTTAATGTATTATCCATGATGTTTCAAGTACTGGATTAATTTCAGTTTTGGCCCAAAACAAATATTTATAATATTTCATATAACAATTATGTAGCATATTTGATCCTCAAATTAGAGAAGTATAATTTAAAGAAATTGATATTCTCAACATTAGATAAACACAGAAGAATCCTTTCCAAGTACCATAAGTAGCTCAGGTAAGTATGGCTAATAGGAATACTTGATAGACTTAATTTGGTACAGATCAGTGGTAGCATTTACAAATGTAATAATTCAAGGTTTAAAAATGTTTAATCCTTCCTTTCCAGGTTTTTACAAAAGTCTTTGAATATTTGCCTAACTTTTCCTTTTCAGATTTTGAACAATGTACTTGACTAAAATGAATGTATTGATTTCACTAAGTGCCTTACTCTTGACTAAAGCGTATTTAAGTAAACGTAAAAGTAATACTAAAATTGAGGACACTGCACTTTTGCAGATTACAGATTGATCAAATCACCAGTGTGAATTCTATACTCTGACTGTGAATGTTTAGCTGGATCTCTTACGATCCTGAGTTTTAAAATGCTTTTGACTAGTGATTGCCTTGAAGTAAATCTTTAAAGCGGCAAGCTGGTTTTGATTTTATAGTTTGATGAATGAAATTAACTAATGGTAAATGATAAAATATATTAGTTTAAAACAAATATTTAGCCATTGTGCACCTGTGTTTTATGTGTTCATTATTATGCTTTTGACAAAAGATGATCAAACACTGATGAGAGATGATTTTTCCTATTATGATTGGCTGTATCAATCATTGTGATTGAATGTTTCAATCTTATTCTACTTTGTGATGTAATTAATGTAAGGTGAGACCACACTCGAATCTGGAGACGCCTATTGAGTTAATTATTGACCAAATTATTATTAGACTAATGTTTTTAGGTTATCATAAATGATAAAAAGAGAGGACTGTTATGGAAATAATTGTCATAGACGCCAAGATGTAACATACAGGACAAACCTTGATGTCTGTTTACCTTCTTTAAGGACAGGCTGCTTAGCCAATAATGTTATTATTCCCATTCTGTGACCGGTCAATACTGGGATACAGATGGTCTGTGTTGTGGGTACACTGGGACACTTCCTTCTCTGTATTTGTGGACTCCAAGGTAAAATCTTCGAGGTCATAAGTGTCTGAGGCAAGTAGCTCTGTGTTCCCACACTGTTTAGGCTATCTCCTCAAATATGTTGTTTACTCTCTGCGAAACCAGTTAGATGGGCTGGCAAGAGAGAGGCTCTCCAGAATTGATGTGGCAACTCTACCGTGAAGTCAGAACCTCTGACTCTTGGACTTGTGATGTGAATCCTCCGGCCGTTAACTCCAAATAAACCATCATGTGTTTGACATCAAAGCTACTGCTCTTCCCGTGTCTCCTTCCTGAGTCGGTGACTCCCACTGCATAGCTACACAGAAGTTTCCTCTACAATGAGGTTCACGTAAAGCACGGTTAATGTATTATATTATTGAGGTAGAATTGTTCCCTTCCCGCGCCCATGACATTATGTGATCCAACTGAACCGAATCTCCCTGCGGATGTAATTTACAGGCGAATACAGCGATGTCCTCTCACAGTACCATGGAAAAGTGAAAGTGACCAGAGAGGAGTGATGATTGGTTAACGCGGGGTAACATTTCAGGGTAAGCCAATCAGAGACAGAGTTGGGCGGGTCTTGCCTTATGGGGAAAATACACAGACACACAAACACTTGCTAACACACACACATACAGGGCAACGCCCACCACCAGCACACACACACACACACACACACACACACACACACACACACACACACACACACACACACACACACACACACACACACACACACACACACACACACACACACACACACAATGGCAGATGCAAGTATCAGCGAGAGCAGCAGCGCATTTACAACTTGGAGATATAACCACTTTGTTACACTGCCAAAATAGTGTAGTTGTTGTTAATGTGTACACTGCCAAAAGAGTGTAGTTGTTTTTATTTCATATTGTACTACAAGTGCACTACTTAGAACTTGATTATTGAGGCTACAATAAAGATGCCTGTCAAAATGTCTAAACATATCTTTTGTGTTTTATTGTTCCACTCCATTTCATAATGATAATTGCTACAATGATGGGGAGTTGTCTTTTCTCTTACTGTAACACAGAACAACACAACAACTTGTATTTTTGTTGTTATTATTTTTAAAGTAAAGTAACGTGTTACTAGTTACTTTTATAATTTAGTAACTAATAAAGTAACTAGTTACTTTTTTGAGAGCAGTAACTATAACTACTACTATTTTACTTTTTTAAAGTAACTTGCGCAACACTGATGAGAGAAGAAAAGAAAGTAAAAAGGCTTGGAAAAGCAGCAGAATATTAGAACTGCAAACTTTTGAACTAACTTGATGGCGAATGATCTGTCGCCATGCCAACGGCATTTGATGACACCCCATAATACGCTTAGATGTGTTGATGGCTGCATCGTTACCAAACCTGTGAAGTTTTGGGCCATTTCGAGCATTTTCACTGAAGTTGTCAGAAAACCATGATTCCTAGTGAGCAATGTGTTGCCATGGCAACGGCATTTGTTAGCACACATGTGAAGTTTGAGCACTTTTTGACCATTTTCATAGGAGTTATAGCAATATCGTGTTTTACGGCGCGGGATGCGTTGCCATGGCAACAGCTTTTGAGGAAAACTCACTAATGGCACATAGACATGTTTAGTTGAGGGCAGGACCGTTAACCATTATCTGAAGTCTGCTGCTCTGAGCATGTCAGTTGGAGCGATGACATCATCGTGTTCCATTACACAGGTGTTTATATTTGAGCTAACGAGCTCTGTAGAGATCACAGGTTTCCATTGTTCTGAATGTGTTAGGATCTGTCTGTGTTGGTGTTTTTCTTGTCTTTTTCTATCTTTGGGTTTCCTGTTTTATTTTGTAAAGTGTTCACCCCCGTTTCCTGCCTGTTTGCTTTCTGTCTGTTTCCCTCCCCGATTACCCGATTGTGTTCACCTGGTACCTCTGTGTTTTCTCCTCCCTCCTCACCTGTCTCGTGTTTATGTGATTAGTCCTGGGTGTATTTAAGTTCTGGGTTTTCTGTCTCTCTTTGTCGGGTTGTCTTGTGTATTGACGTGGTCTTCGGTCAGTGTCCTGTTCTGTCTGTACGTATTTATAGCCTTGAAATAAAGGTACTATTTTTGTCACTTAATCTGCATTTGGGTCCTGCTTCCTACACACACCGTAACATTACAACCCGACCAAAATATGGGCCCAGCAGATCCTTTTGAGCAGGAGCTATTGGAGTTTTCCTTTGCTTTGGATGACTGCTCGTATCGATGGTTGGGAGCGTCCAGGGTTCAGCAGAGAGAGGCTGTTCTGGCAGAGGCACGCCGGATTACTATGGAGAATTCTTATCGGGCAGGATTTTGGATTTTCTCACGGTGTGTTATCCCTTGCCTGACAGCCCCAGGCCTCCCAACTCCCGTTTTGATACCACACGCATCGGTGTGGTCCGTCTGGCGTCAGCCCCTGCTTCTCACCCAGTGTTTGCTACAGTCCAGGAGCCATTCGCTGGTACTCGTCTGGCTTTTGGAGGTCCACGGAGCCTCCAAACGGCTCCTAAAGGAAGGAGTCGCAAGGACAGGTTGGCAGCACGAGCCCAAAGGGGCCATGGTTCCAGACCCAGTTCTGGCCCCAGCAGTCATGGTCCTTGCTCCAGAACCCGTCCCGGCAGCCATGGATTCGGCTTCAGAACCGGACCTTACAGCCAAGATTCTGGCTTCAATTCCGGCTCCAGAGCCGGCCCATTCAGCCATGTTTCCGGCTCTAGAACTGGACCTTACAGCCATATTTCCGGCTCCAGAAACGGACCTTACAGCCATGTTTCCGGCTCCAGAACCGGACCTTACAGCCATGTTTCCGGCTCCTGAACCGGACCTTACAGCCATGATTCTGGCTTCAGTACCGGCCCCAGTAGCCATGGTCCCGACTCCAGTTTCGGCTCCAGGACTGGCGTACCGGCCAACGCCAGCTCCCCGAGGCCTGTCGGCGTACCGGCCGACTCCAGCACCTCGTCTCCTGCTGGCTCTCCAGCCGACGCCAGCTCCCCGTGTCCTGTCGGCGTACCGACCGACACAAGTTCCTTCTCAAGACCCCTCTCAAGTCCCCTCTCAAGTCCCCTCTCAAGTCCCCTCTCGACTTCCCTCTCAAATTCCTTTTCGAGTTCCCTCTCAAGTCTCCTCTCGAGTTCCCTCTCAGGTCCCATCTCGAGTCTCTTCTCGAGTTCCCTCTCAAGTCATCTCTCGAGTCCCCTTTCGAGTCCCCTCTCAAGTCTCCTCTCGAGTTCCCTCTCAAGTCATCTCTCGAGTCCCCGCTCGAGTTCCCTCTCGAGTTCCCTCTCGAGTCACCTCTCGAGTCCCCTCTCCAGTTTCTTCTCAAGTTCCTTCTCGAGTCCCCTCTCGAGTCACCTCTCGAGTCCCCTCTCGAGTCACCTCTCGAGTTCCATCTCTAGTCCCTTCTCAAGTCCCTCCTCTAGTCACTTCTCTAGTCCCCTCTCTGGTCCCTTCCCGAGTCCCTCCTCTAGTCCCATCTCTAGTCCCTACTCAAGTCCCTCCTCTAGTCAATTCTCTAGTCCCTCCTCTAGTCCCTCCTCTAGTCCCCTCTCCAGTCCCCTCTCGAGTTCCCTCCTCTAGTCCCTCCTTTAGTCCCTCCTTTAGTCCCTCCTCTAGTCCCTCTTCGAGTCCCCTCTCTAGTTCCCCTCTCGAGTCCCCTCTCGAGTTCCCTTCTCTAGTCCTTTCCCTAGTCCCTCCTCAGGTCACTTCTCTAGTCCCATCTCCAGTTCCCTCTCGAGTTCCCTCTCGAGTCCCCTCTCCAGTTCCCTCTCCAGTTCCCTCTCGAGTTCCCTCCTCTAGTCCCTCCTCTAGTCCCTCCTTTAGTCCCCTCTCTAGTCCCTCCTCTAGTCCTCTCTCTAGTCCCTCTTCGAGTCCCCTCTCTAGTTCCCCTCGCGAGTTCCCTCTCGAGTTCCCTTCTCTAGTTCCTCCTCTAGTCCCTCCTCTAGTCTCTCCTCTAGTCCCCGCTCTAGTTCCCCTCTCGAGTCTCCTCTCGAGTCCCCTCTCGAGTCACGTCTCAAGTCCCTACCCAATGTCCTGGTCCGTTGGAGGTTCCGCTGGGGGTCCTGCCAACTCCATGTCCTGTCCCGTTGGAGGTCCCGTCGACTACTCCTCTGCCGGGGGTCCTACCAATCGTATGTCTGTCCCGTTGGAGGTCCCGCCGTCTACTCTCCTGCCGGGGGTCCTGCCAGCTCCTTGTCCTGTCACGTTGGAGGTCCCGCCGACTACTTTCCTGCCGGGGGTCCTGCCAACCCTTTGTCCTGTCCCGTTGGAGGTCCCGCCGTCTACTCTCCTGCCGGGGGGTCCTGCCAACCCATTGTCCTGTCCCGTTGGAGGGCCCGCCGTCTACTCTCCTGCCGGGGGTTCTGCCAACCCTTTGTCCTGTCTCGTTGGAGGTCCCGCCGTCTACTCTCCTGCCGGGGGTCCTGCCAACCCTTTGTCCTGTGCCGTTGGAGGCCCCGCCGACTACTCTCCTGCCGGGGGTCCTGCCAACCCTTTGTCCTGTCCCGTTGGAGGTCCCGCCGTCTACTCTCCTGCCGGGGGTCCTGCCAACCCATTGTCCTGTCCCGTTGGAGGGCCCGCCGTCTACTCTCCTGCCGGGGGTCCTGCCAACCCTTTGTCCTGTCCCGTTGGAGGTCCCGCCGTCTACTCTCCTGCCGGGGGTCCTGCGAGCTCCTTGTCCTGTCTCGTTGGAGGTCCCACCGACTACTCTCCTGCCTGGGGTCCTGCCAACCCTTTGTCCGGTGCTGTTGGAGGTCCCGCCGACTACTCTCCTGCCTGGGGTCCTGCCAACCCTTTGTCCTGTCTCGTTGGAGGTCCCGCCGTCTACTCTCCTGCCGGGGGTCCTGCCAATCCTATGTCCTGTGCCGTTGGAGGCCCCGCCGACTGCTCTCCTGCCGGGGATCCTGCAAATCCCGTGTCATGGTCCTCTTCCGTGGGGGATCCTGCCGAGGCCTGTCCCACCAGCTCCGACACCGGGTCCTGCCCGGCCTCCGGCACTGTCCCGTCAGCGCCTTCCTGCCCGGCCTCCGGAGCTGTCTGGTCTTCGCCCTCGAGACTGGCCCCCTGAGAGCCACGGTCTTCGCCCTCAAGCCCGGCCGCCTGAGAGCCGCGGTCTTCACCCTCGAGCCCGGCCCCCTGAGTGCCGCGGTCCTCGCCCTCGGGCCCGGTCCCCTGACTTTTCATGCCGTTGCCTTCGCCCTCGGGCCCGGCCCCCTGACTCTTCCTGCCGCTGCCTTCGCCCCTCCATGGTCAACACCTTGGACTCTGTCTTGCCCCCGGGCCGTCCGCCCGAGTCCCCCTTTTTGGACTCTGCCTTGTCCCCGGGCTGTCCGCCCGAGACCCCTTCCTGGTCCTCTGCCGTGCCCCTGGGCGGTCAGTTCAGTCCCGTCCTCCTGACCCCCTCCACCCACCCTGGTGGCTTAGTGATGCGTCCCTCCTCCGGACCCCCTCCACCCACCCTGCTTGGGGTTTTGGATTTTTTGTTTTGTTTTGGGACGTCTGGAATCCGTCCCTTGAGGGGGGGGTACTGTTAGGATCTGTCTGTGTTGGTGTTTTTCTTGTCTTTTTCTATCTTTGGGTTTCCTGTTTTATTTTGTAAAGTGTTCACCCCCGTTTCCTGCCTGTTTGCTTTCTGTCTGTTTCCCTCCCTGATTACCCGATTGTGTTCACCTGGTACGTCTGTGTTTTCTCCTCCCTCCTCACCTGTCTCGTGTTTATGTGATTAGTCCTGAGTGTATTTAAGTTCTGGGTTTTCTGTCTCTCTTTGTCGGGTTGTCTTGTGTATTGACGTGGTCTTCGGTCAGTGTCCTGTTCTGTCTGTACTTATATATAGCCTTGAAATAAAGGAACTATTTTTGTCACTTAATCTGCATTTGGGTCCTGCTTCCTACACACACCGTAACAGAATGAGAGATAAACCTCTTACATGTGAACATTTTGTGGAAGAACCGTAACAGATATCTGTGAAATTTCAACGTGTGAAGCATGTCAAGGAACTTGAGCATCTGCATTGTACTTTTTGTGTACTTTCGGGTTAATAATGTGGCCTTTTTGGCAGTTTAACTAAAGGTTTGCGGCTGCTGCTGTGAGCAAAGATCAGCTTGAAAGTACAATAGGCTTTAATGGAGACATGAACGTTTTTGTCACTTCATGTCCTCAAGAGGCTTTTTGTTTAATTATTTTTGCTTAATTGTTTTTCATTTTTCAAGCTACGAGATGTTTTCCTACGTTTGTCATGAAAAATTATGTCCATAACTTTGAGATCACACACCTTAACGAGCTGCTCAATACACACTAATGTTAAAATCTGAAGGAGGCCTCTTTACCAAGGTCTGAACACTGTTTAATATCTCTAAAAGTAAGAATCAGATTTAAAGGTTGTTTTACACGAATAATATCAGAAAGATTTGTAACATTTTAAAGTTGGAATGAGGTTTCTGAGTGAAAGTATGAAGGAACAGTTAGCAGTTGAAGTCGCATGAAGATTTGTTGAAGTCTGAAGATTTCCTCCATTGACTTCAATGTTAAAACGGTGATGTATTATGGGATGTATCTCTGGAATTATGAAAGTTATGAATGAGAAAAGTAATAGCCATCGATTCCCGACCGAGCTGAACGTTTTGATGTTTGAACAGAGTTTCTGCGATGTTCAATGCGGGAGAAGACCGGCAAAATAACCCGGCGGAGTAATAAAGAATTTGGTGCGTAGCATGACAGATAGTGGGAATGCTGTGTCAGCCACTAAATAAAAGAAAAGAGCATTCCATTCAGTCATTCATTCATTACACACTTTTCTGATGACGAAGTGGGATTAAATAGGGGTAAATCAGAAATGAATACAAGTGCAAACATAAACACAGGATTTGGTTTAAAAAAATACAATCTGAGAAAATAAAACAGATTTCATAGGAACATAAAAATACTAGTCATGTACATGTAAGAAATAACGGGTTGTGCATTGGCTTCATTTGGAAACACTTTCCTCAATAGCATACTTTTCGACCTACTTTCTTCCGAAGAAATATTCCAAATTAAAATAGGTGAGAATCTTATCCAATAAGAGACAATGAAAACAAATGAATTGCTTACAATCTGTGGAATCTCAGTTTGCTAATCGATATCTTGTTTGTGCAGATCCGATAAGTAATAAGGGTATTTTACCGTGAGTTCTGTGCTAAGTGCGTAAGCATTTTTTCGCTCAGGGCTAATTCAGAGCCTTTGTTATTACCCTTATGTTTTGTTCAGCTAAAAATGGTTAATATTGTCTGATAGCTGAGTTTCTTCCCGTTAAGTGGGTATGACACATTCATTATTTGTTAAATGTTAAGAAGCCCTCAGACGCTGTTTCTTGCTGCACAAGTATACGTGGGGGGGATGAAGGAACGGAAACCCAGACAAATCAAATGAATGAAGTGAGATACCACTAGAGGGCAGTGAGGACGTTGTGTTGCTGCTTAGGTGAACTGACACCCTAAAAGTGCATTGTTCAATTAGAAAGAGATTTTACATGCATGATTTCTTCTGCTTATAATACGCTTGTAATACCTTCATAAGACATATTAATTCAAGTCTGATTTATAACAATACATACTAATAAGTTGCAGAGGAAGGGTTAACAGCTGTATGAGCTGTTTAACTGTTGGATGTCCTTTCTATTAAATGCTGTTTTAATATGAATTACTTTACATTTAGTTTTGGCAAGTTAAAGCTGCCCTTTTCTTTTCCTTTTGAACACTAACACACCTCTTCACTTGTTTTCTGCGTTGTTTTCTGTTTCAATGTGGCATGGATCATTCATATTACATTACATTGCATTTAGCTGACGCTTTTATCCAAAGCGACTTACAATAAGTACATTCGACCAGGAAGACACAACCTTGAAGAAAACAGAATCATATAAGTACATCAGGTTTCATAGAGCCAAACATTTCAAGTGCTACTCAACTGGCTTTAGGTAAGCCAGTCCTTTATTAGTATAAAAGTGCTTTGTTAATAGTTCTATCGCTCGAAGTGGAGTCGAAAGAGATGAGTTTTCAGTCTGCGCCGGAAGATGTGTAAGCTATCTGCTGTCCTGATGTCAATGGGGAGCTCATTCCACCATCTTGGAGCCAGGACAGCAAACCACGTGTTTTTGCTGATGGGAACTTGGGTCCCCCTCGCAGCGAGGGCGCAGCGAGCTGTTTGGTTGATGCAGAGCGTAGTGCACGCGCTGGGGTGTACGGTTTAACCATGTCCTGGATGTAGGAAGGGCCAGATCCATTCGCAGCACGGTACGCAAGTGCCATTGTCTTGAAGTGGATTCTAGCAGTTACCGGAAGCCAGTGATGGGAGCGGAGGAGCGGAGTGGTGTGTGGACATTTCATATCCCAATGAAAAGCAATGCATTTGCTTGTTAAAGAGAAAAAGCTATATTAATAAAAAATGTAACGTTAGGTTACAAGATACAATGCATATATGTCAATGTGTATCGCAATCTAGTGATTTGTTTTGTTTTAATTGTATTTAAATGTTGCATTTGAAATCTTCCCTGCCTCCCCAAAATGTGTGTGTGGTAAATACAAAAAATAAAGAGTTCTGTGTCTGTTTATGCTTTCCCACATCTGAATAAAAATGCACACTTAAAAATGTGAAATGTCTCTAGAAAGAGGTGTCTGTGATCAATACGCCATCTTTGTCACTAACTTGGCCTGACCTTTGTTGGGGACGTTGTGGCCTACTTACTGTAGAAGAATGTTCAAAGAGCTTTCAGCAACTGATTTTTTGCGTGATGACAACAGACTGTTTAAATGTAAGGTAATGATGCAGCAGATATCCTCTGTCTCCCTCTCTCTCTTTTCCCAAGCTCTGCAGTTTTGAGTGTGCCTCCACTGTTTTTATCTAGCCCACCATTCCCCTCTCTGCTCTTCTCTGCGCACTCCTCTGCAGAGCATGGAGAGCTGTCTGTTGACGCATCGACACCGGCCAATCACGCGCCATATCTCAAAGGTGCAGGACACAACGGACCAATAGAATAACAGCACGGGGCGGGATGTGTCCAGTCAACTCACACCTCCACACAGAAAATCAGTGAGGTTGTAAAGAGACAGACAGGGAGCCAGCGGAGCCGCGGCACGGGGACACACAACAAGGACACAGACACAGACACAGAGACACCGCGGGATAACGGTTGCCATGCCCGGGTCCATGTGAGCAGCTCTAACAGGTCCACCGCAGCATGGCGACGGTAGAAGGAACTGGACCGCGCGAGGAAGGGGAGTACGGAAGGGCGGCAAAACGGCAAAAAACGGAGGAAAGGGAGGTGGAGGTGGAGGCGGAGGAGAGAGATGAGAGAGAGGAGAGAGAGGAGGGGGAGGAGGAGGAGCTGGAGGAGGGGGAGGAGGGGGAGGATTCGGACTCCGGCTCGCTGGCCGGTAACGTAGAGTCAGCGGGGGAGAACCGGGCCAGGTGGAGCGGCAGCCAACACGAAGCAGGACGGAAGGTAAGATCCCCTCTACCGTTCCCTGCAGCGATCACACGTGAGTGCGCGCGCGCCCATGTGTCATGGTGTCAGTGGAGCATCAGCACCTGTCACTCTGCAGGTCTCCTCACTGCTGCCGGACATTGCAATGCACACATTCAAACTTTTTTTTGTCCTTTATTCAAGAAAATATAACATTATTCACAAAAAAAATTACATAGTAGGGTACACAGGTAAATATACAAAGTAAATAACAAATAAATACATATAAAGAATACAGTGATTTAAAAAAAGGTAACATTTGAAGTAAAATATTTCTCAAATATCAAATTTGGTTTTGATTGCTTTCTTATTTTTTTAATATTGGTGCCATATTGTTGTAAAGTAGAAATGTGCCAGCAAAATTGTTCGTCAGTCCATTTCTTCTTGTGAATATGAAATATTCCCAAAAATAAAATGAATTGTAAAAAAAACTATATTTGTATCAAATCCATCACCTTTAAAGTTTACAAACATTTCCTCATCCTGAAGTCGTATCGTTTGTCCCATTTTGTTTTCCGAAAATACTCAACATCAGACCAAAACTTTTTAGTCCAAACAGTGATAGAATAAATGACAAATTGTCCATTCAAACCTCTAGTGATGTGAGACTGATAAAGGTCGGATTTCAGAAGCTTTCCTGTGGCTCTGTTTGGTGTTATCCTTTTAAAATGTATTATTATTTTCCTCAAGTAAAATACAAAATTAACATCTGCTTAGTTCAGTTGTGGCTCAGTTATGGCGCATTTCCACTGCAGGGCCTCGTACGGTATAGTTAGGCCTTGATAGGCCAGGCTCACTTTATGCTGCGTTTCCATTACAGTTTAGTAGCTGGGGCAGTAACTATAGTAACGCAGTGTAGGCGGAGCCGTGATGTCATCTTCAATGCGAACCACAAAACCAACATCAGCCGTTAGCTGTTAGCACTCAGAGCTCACAGCTCCTCATGTAGGCAAGGCAAGGCAATTTTATTTATATAGCACTTTTCAGCATGTGGCGATTCAAAGTGCTTTACAGATTAAAAGCGAACGACATTTAAGAACAAATACAGCACAAATACATTATTAAAAAGGCATTTAAAAACAGGCATAATAAGCAAAGGTAATGAAATAAATAAAATAAATAAACACAGCAGGTACAGAATACATGACTGAAAAGGCATACTGTAGTGTGAGTATGGGCAGCTCAATTAAAAGCAGCTGCAAATAGGTGCATTTTAGTCGGGATTTGAAAATAGGAAGTGTTTCGGTGTTTTTGCACGATTTGGGCAGTTTGTTCCAAATTGTTGGGGCATAATGACTAAAAGCTGCTTTTCCATGTTTAGTGATTATTCTCGGAACAGAGAGCAGACCCGACCCAGAAGACCTGAGACTCCTGGATGCTTCATAGTGATGGAGGAGGTCGTCTATATACCTCGGTCCTAAGCCATTTAGTGATTTAAAAACTAGCAGTAGTATTTTAAAATCAATTATTTGGCCGACTGGAAGCCAGTGTAATGATCTCAGAACCGGAGTGATGTGATCCACTTTTCTAGTGTCAGTGAGAACTCGTGCAGCAGCGTTCTGAATCAGCTGCAGCTTTCTGATAGATGTTTTAGTGAGCCCTGTGAATACACTATTGCAGTAGTCCAGTCTACTGAAAATAAAAGCATGGACAAGTTTTTCTAAATCCTGTTGCGACATTAGTTTTTTAATCCTTGATATATTCTTCAGGTGGTAGTATGCAGACCTAATAACTGTTGTAATGTGACTGTTAAAATTCAGCTCTGAGTCCATCACTACACCCAGATTTCTGGCTTTGTGAGTTACTTTGTAGTTTGCCGACTGAAGCTCTGTGATTACTTTTAATCGGTCCTTCTTTGCTCCAAAAACAATGATCTCAGTTTTTTGTTTGTTTAATTGGAGAAAGTTCTGAGTCATCCAGTCATTGATGTGCTCAATGCACTTGGTCAGTGTTCTAATCGGAGAGTAGTCTCCCGGTGTAATTTTAAAATAAATCTGGGTGTCGTCTGCATATATGTGATAGCTTAGATCGTTCTTTTTAATCATTTGAGCCAGTGGTAGCATATAGATATTGAAAAGCAAAGGTCCTAAGATGGAGCCTTGAGGAACCCCGCATGACATATTTGTCAGGGTTGATTTGTAATTGCCTATTGAGACAAAGTTTGTTCTGTCCTTTAAGTAGGAGCTAAACCAGTTTAGAGCTGTTGCTGAAACTCCCACCCAGTTTTCAAGATGGTCTAGCAATATGTTGTGGTCAACAGTATCAAAGGCAGCGCTGAGATCTAATAATACTAACACTGATATTCTGCCACTGTCTGAGTTCCAATGGATGTCATTTAAGACCTTAACAAGTGAAGTCTCAGTGCTGTGGTTAGGTCGAAAGCCCGACTGAAACACATCAAAACCGTCAGTTAAAAACATGAAATTACTCAACTGTTGAAAAACTGCTTTTTCAATCAATTTGCTTAAAAAGGGAAGGTTTGATATTGGCCTGTAATTATTCATTATGGTTTTGTCTAGGTTATGCTTTTTTAGGAGCGGTTTAATTACTGCAGTTTTCAGGGCCTGTGGAAATACACCCGAGTGGAGAGACTTGTTTACTATGTGTAGCATATCTGAGGCCAAGCAATGAAAAACAGTTTTGAAAAATCCTGTCGGGATAATATCGAGGCTACAGGAGGAGGATTTCAGATGTTGGATAATGTCTTCCAGGTCTTTAGCATTTATCAGACGGAATTGTGTCATGATGTCTGAATACTTTAGGTGAACACAGGGACAGTACATTTGCTGTACCTGATACCGAGGAACTGACTGCTTGTCTAATTTGCATGATTTTGTCAGTGAAGAAGGCAAAATCATTGCAGGCCCTGGTGGATAGAAATTCTGAGGCTACTGACACTGGGGGGTTTGTTAGTCTGTTGACGGTAGCAAACAAGGCACGTGAGTTGTTTTTATTTTTGGTAATGATGTCAGAGAAGAAAGACTGTCGTGCCTTTTTTATTTCCTTTTTTATTTCCATATCTGTTCAGAAACTAGACAAAAGTTAAACAAGTACAAACCACAGACTGTATGTGTCATGGCGAATACAGTCGCTGGTTTATTTATGTCTGTAGGCCGTTGTTGTGAGTGTGGACGGTCGGAGCATATACTGCGTTAGCTTAGCTCTCCATTCAGACAACACGCATTTTAAAAGGTTTTTCACCTGCCGTCTGTCTGCAGACTTGTCAAAGCATTAATTAATGGTTTTTACTAACCGGTATCAGTATGTTGTTACTTCGGCATCATCTAGAAACGTGTATTACAATTAAATCACGGTCAAATATGTTCATTTTGTTGTAGTTATAGCCCCCTTGCCAGCGATTCTCTCTGACCATTCAGCAGTCGAGAGTCTCTGTGTCACTAGTTTAGCATATTCAGCCCGGTTGTTGGCCCGGTAAGAACCTCGATTTTGGAGGGCCAGAAAAAACGTGCAACAACATTAACATTAACCTTTCTGTTGGCCGCTTGTTCGCAGACCCTTCACACAATGGCAGAGCGAACAGGTACAGCCAGGGCTGGACCAAGACAATAAGTCAGGCCGGAAATTATACACTCAGCCAGGCCACTACCAGTTTTTTTAATGCCATTTTGCTGGATTTATTTGTCAATATTGACAGCGTTGCTGCCCATAGTGATAGCCCTATAGTTTAAATCTACTACCCACAAATAAACATATGTACATGGGTTACTATTTAAAAAAAATTGTAAATGTATTTACTGTAGGAACCTGTCCATGTGATTTTAAGTGGGGGTGGCATGCTCCCCCGGTAAGATTTTATTTTTATTTTGGAGTGAAATGCATCAATCTGGTGCATTTTGAGGGGGAAATAAAGAAAGTAGATCTATGGGAACACCTATATGAAATAGAACTGTTTACATTTCAATAATCATAAAATCATGGCCATAACCAATAATATCCAACATGAAAAAACACTGAAACTTGTTTATTTATTTATTTTTGGGTCATTTATAGTTGTGAGTGTGTCTGGGTTCCTGAATCAGCCTCTCCCTCCTCTCCTCCCTGCTCCTCTTTGAGGCAGCAGCAAAGACTAGTTTTTAGCTCTCAACAAGTTTTAAAAGTGTATCTTACCTTTTTTCACCTAGTTTTCATGCATATTTTACTAATCACTACCCCCTCAAATGGGAATATGTGTTTTCATAAATGGTGATCAAACCGTTTGACACCCACTGAGAACTTGGGGTGCATTCACACCTGCCTTGTATAGTCCGGTTGAATCTGGTGCGTTTAGCCGCTTGGTGCGGTTCATTTGGGTCGGTGTGAACACAATCCAAGACCTCTTAAGTGAACTAAACAACCGGACTCTGGAACTTCTGTTAGAGAGCTATCATACTGAATACATATTTGAGGAGTTCTTTTCCAAAACGCTATACACGACAAATTGAAAAAAATTGAGTTTGTCGTGCCATTTTGCTGTGTACTGAACCTATTCACTGCTCTATCAACGTTTCATGCCAAATCGCTATATATCCTTGTTTAAAATGTACGGCAAGATGCAGTTCCTTTCCAAACCGCGATAAGCGCCAAACCTATTTTGAGCCTAAACGCGATATGTCCTCTCTACCAATCAGAATTCGGTGAGCGTTCTATGCAATCCAACATGGCGGCGCTCTGAGTCGAGGTTTGTTTATGTTCATTCAGTCTTCGAAATAAGTCTTTAAATGTCTTTAAACTGTTGTAACACCTTTGATGGCCTGGATGAGCCAGTGAGACCTACACCTGGGGGTAGAAAACGTCGACTGGACAAAGAAAACCACAAAAAACAACAACAAAAGAAGGTTCGTCACTCGGGTGGCGCGTTAATACCGACTGTGGGATGTCAACACAAAGCTGCTACGAAAGGTTTCCGTCAGGCCGAGAAGCTGTCACCGGACGACCTGATGATGAACTTCAACCATTTGTATGAAAAACCAAACAAGGTTGACCAGGACCGAGCTATACTTCATCTCCTGGACATCACGCAAGTGAAAAGGAAGCGTCCGAAAGTTCAGGACGTAAACAAACAAAAAGACCGGAACGTATCTGTCAAGTACAATCTCTTGTGCAACAGTCACCCAGAGAAGGTTCCCGTTTGCAAGGCGACCTTCATTAAAGTGTATGGTGAGTACAACTTTCGTTTCAGAATTTGCTAGTTTAATACCGTTTTGTAGGTTTCTCCCTTGCGACAAAGATCTTCTGCTGTTAATAAGCATGCTAACGTGTTGTTGTTAGCATCTGGTGCTAGCTAGCTGTGCTAAAGTATATAAGGAGCTTTTTCAACAACAAGGTGGAGGGAGAGTCCTCTCCTGTGAGACTGAGAGACTGATAACCTCAGCTCAGGTGAGGTAAAGGACTCTGAGTGTTTAGATAGTTAATTTAGTCTAAGTTCTCAGTGGGTCTCAAACGGTTTGGTCACCATTTATGTAAACACATATTTCCATTTGAGGGGGGAGAGATTAGTGAAATATGCATGAATAATAAAAATAAAAACGTTAACTAGGTGAAAAAAGGTAAGTTTATTTATATAGCACTTTTCAACACAAGGCAATTCAAAGTGCTTTACAAAAAATGAAAGACATTAAGAAAATGGCATTTAAAATCAGTCATTAAAAAGAAAAGCTAATAAAATAAACATTAAAAGAAAAAATACATGGATAAAAGTTATCCAGGTAAGATAAACTTTTAAAACTTGTTGAGAGCTAAAACTAGTCTTTGCTGCTGCCTCAAAGAGGAGCAGGGGGAGAGGAGGGAGACGGGTGAGGCTGGTTCAGGAGCACAGACACACTCACAACTATAAATGAACAAGTTTCAATGTTTTTTCATATTGGATATGGTATGTTATTGGTTATGGCCATGTTCTTATGATTTTATGATTATTTAAATGTATACAGTTCTGTTTCATATGGGTGTTGTCTCTTTATTTCCCCCTCAAAATGCACCAGATTGATGCATTTAAATCCAACATTTAAAGAGGCAAATATTTATTTTATTTTACTATTTAGTTTATGTTACTATTTATTTTATTTCGGTTTTATTTATTTCATGTATTTGCACTTATTTGATTTATATTCATTTATAGTATGAGTCCCTGATATCATATGTTGCATGTTCTCGTTTAAAAAAGAAGAAGACATAAACCATCAATTAAAAAAAATGCATGGATTTATAGCGTTTTGAAAAAAAAAAAAAAAAAAACTTTTATTTAATCAACAATATTGTTGTTTGATTTAATAATCATTGTTCAATATGTTCAGACTGAGCCAACAAACCATTTTAACAGGATACATTTAATATAGGGCTGTCAGTCGATTAAAATAGTTAATCGCGATTAATCGCAAATTAATCGCACATTTTTGATCTGTTCTAAATGTACCTGAGAGGAATATTTTTCAAGTTTTTAATACTCTTATCAACATATGAGTGGACAAATATGCTTTATGCTAATGTTTATTTTCATTTGAACAATGACAAATATTCTCATGAATATTAAACACAACAACCTCTGAACATTACAAATATTCGCCTCAATTCAACCTGGAACCTCTCTCATACAATAATACAATACAAATGGTGTGTGTGTGGGTGTGTGTGTTATGGATCGTTGGAGCTATGTGCAACTCAAGGCATATGCTCGAACGGGAGCTGCCTGGACGCTGCAATCATGTTGCGCGCCCTATCCGTGCTGAGTGTGCTGACTTTTCGTACAATGTCCCACTGTCTGGCTTCCTGCATAAAGTCAAGTGCTCAGTCGGCACAGTTGTGGCGAAATGTCGCTCCTCTGTTTTCATTTAAACAGCTCCTTATATCCGTTAGCGCAGCTAGCTAGCACCAGATGCTAACAACAACAATGCACGTAAGGTCTCTCTCTCGCTCGCTCGGGCCACACATACACACACCCTCCCGGTCCTCCCAATAGCCAGTCGGTGCCTGCCGGTGAGCGTGGAAGTGTGGTCTGCCACAAGCGGGCGGCAGGAGCGGGGCTGTCAGCATCAGCTTGTAGATGGTATTTTAAACTCGATGCGCTCTGAAACTACGGGGCGGCCGAGGAAAAAAAATACACATGTGTTAATCGCGTTAAAATAATTAGTGGCGTTAACATTTTTTTGCGTTAGCGCGTTATTAACGCGTTAACTTGATAGCCCTAATTTAATATTAACAAAATGTGTGGGTCTAGGTAAAAAATGTCATTTTCCTGAAAACTATTAAAATGGATGTATAGCGTTTTGGAAAATAACTCCTCATTTACTGTGAATGTATGCAAAAATGTATGGCATATAGCTGTCTAACAGAAGTTAAATCCATTTCTCACTTATTCTGACAATGTACTTAACCCCAAATAAAAGAACCCAATAGAAAGAGTTGTTAAATAATAGTGAAGTCACGTTGTAATAACAATAACTCATCTCTCGAGTTTTATTTTTCAGCTTTGCCAAAAGCCACTGTATCAAGTGTCCTACTTGGGTTGCCGTCCGGAGTTGTCTAATACAGTGGTTCCCAAACGGTGTGCCGTGAGGCAAGTCCGGGTGTGCCGTGGGATTTTGTGACAACCATACGTTATTATTGCAATATACAACTACACAAAAATTATAATTTTTTAATTTACTATATCAGTACTTTGTAGGTTTATATGTACGTAATCTGCGCGACTTGTGCGTCCACATCTCCACGTGCATAAACATGGCTGAGTCAGCGATAACTTTCGAGGGGTGGAGGTATGCCCATTATTTTGAGTTCGTCCGAAGAATAGACAGGAATGTGACGGTGAGGTGCAAACTGTGTCCAGGCCAGAAGCTGTTATCCACTGCTGGAAACACCACGTGGTCAAACCTCAACACACACCTGCAAAGAACACATGCTAAGGTGAAGCTACCGCACACGCTATTTGTTGTTTGTTTATATCACGTAGTCTGTTCTTCTTCTCTGTCTTCCGGTTGTTGCCTGTTTTGAATGACAAATACACACTACCGCCGCCTGCTGGTAAGGAAAGTTATTGCCACTCACGCATGCGCAGTTCGTACGTGCTCGGCGAGTAAAGTAACGAGTAAAGTAACGAGTTACTTTATGTAGATAGTAACGAAGTAGTGTAATATATTACTTTTTTTAAAGTAATATGTAATATATTACATTTTTTTAGTAACGACCCCATCTCTGGAGTTGGCGTTCTCTACTCTGATTTACATGAAGAACAACAGGAGGTCACGGCTCTCTGTTGAACAGGACTTGCGAGTGGCCCTCTCCTCAGTGCCACCAAGGATTAAAAAATTCTGCGCGCCCCGACAGGCACATGTATCTCACTAATTTGTAAGTTGGCAAAATATTTACAATAGCACATGTTTCAATGCTGATTGCTGAAATGTTACATTTATAATTTGTAGTTCAGGACCATGGACAATGCAGCTTCCTTGCATTGACAGTTCTCTGTGCTGAATTTCTGCTGAGTTTCCTTTGCCTCATTTTTAATGTTGTGACCTGTCTGGTTTAAATGAGTGTGTTGCTGCTTTGATGAAGCCTAATTTGATAAAGTTTCAAATTAATTTCTGAAATATTTCGTTAATAAATATTTCATGAGTAATATAGTTGTCTTTGTCACATTTTATTTGGCATTAGTAAATAATTATGCACATTTACAGATATTTTACATGATATGAGTGATAACACGTGTTATAAGGGCTATTTTGCACAATAGGTGTGCCTTGAGATTCTTACTTGTCCTTTGGTGTGCCTTGGGCACAAAACGTTTGGGAACCACTGGTCTAATATGGCGGACCATCTCGCACATGCGCAGTACAGATCGGGCAGGGGGACGGATCGGGTAGTGACAGGGGGGGCGGTGTTATGCCGTGTTATGCATGCCCACCGAGATATGCATGCACCTCGCGGGAGCACGCACAGCGTAAATGAAAAACTCCCAGACATTTCAATGATCTGTACGGCAAAGTACGGTTTGGAAACTATATCATTTCCTTTTGGAGGGCATAACACGGCATAACACCAGAGCCTCGCTGCGGGGAAACTTTGGCGCTGTTCCGAGTTTGTTCTAATCTGTCAAAATGACAGACTGCTTTCAGATTTTTCCGTCATTGTTAAAAAGAATATTCGGTTAACGCGACCACTGCTGTCCCAGCAACATCAGTACCAAGCAAGAGAGTTTTTTGCACAGCAGGGGATATTGTAAACGCCCAAACATCCCAGCTTCTACCTGGAAATGTGGACATGCTCATATTCCTAATAACCTGTCTGATGATGCTGAGTGAGTGACTAGTGAGTTTGAGTTGAGTTACTTGAAAAACTAAAGTGAAACTTGATTTATTTTATTGCGGGGTCTGATTATTAAATGTCCTTGTGCAGTGGCACAAAGAAAATGCCTACTTTGTTTGGTAGTACTAGTAGTCTACAAAAACACTGGTTTTCTTGTTCCAGTCCGTTACTGTCACTTTGTTTTTGACACTTTAAAATACTGCTATCCTACTAAAATGCTGTACAAATCAGATGTATTATTTAATAAAGAACATTTTTCCAAGTAAAACATTTTAAAATAAAAAAAACATGTTCTCTTTATTATTCAATATCGCGATAAATACTATACCGTGGACTTGTTATCGCGATATTATCGTACCGGGAGTTTTTGGTATCGTTACATCCCTACTAGTTAATCGATTGCAGGTGGTGGTCGACCTAAAGGGGTAGCAAAATATACTTTGGCGGCCGTTAATATACCTAAAGTAAAGTCTATGTGTGGGAAACCCTGGAGTGTTCTCTTGAGGTGTCTTTCACTTATGTGAAACCCGTGCCTATTGCCAAGTACTGATGTTATATTTATATTTTAGGCCAAGCTCAAAGTAAAAATCGATGAACCGCTCCATTGTTGTGGTTTCTGTGTTGCCGAACTGACCCGGAAGTACATTGAGCTAAATGAAAAGTTTTATGAGATTTCTTCTCCATCTCCCCTAGGGGGCTCCCTAAGAATCAGCTTCAGCATCTAACCAGAAGAAGCAGTGTAATATAGCATATTAAAGATAATATTAAAGATAAAGGCTAAGGTATTCAGTATTTTCAGTAATGACGAGCATTTTATCACTGATGTAAATTGTACACGATTGAACATACTTTAGACAGCATCAACTGTAAGTAGGGATGGGTATCGTTTGAAATGTATCGATTCCGATTCCGGTTCTGCTTATCGATTCCGGTTCTTATCGATTCCCCGTTTCGATTCCAAAATTGTAAAAGAAAGAGGTCAAACGTTTAGATAACAAAAATATCTTTATTCTTTTAAGCTTTAACTGACATTTTTACAAATAAAAAATATACATGCAATACAAATGTATTGCACAATAGCTGTGCTTTATTTTAACTGAGCTATTCCTGTGGCAAGCTATTAACAGGCATTACACTGTGCCTTGTCTTTTTCTTTTTTAGTGTAGTGGAGCCTCACTTCAGAGCGTTTACCGCGATCCATCTTTGGTGACTGAGCTCATGAACTGTCTACGGGAGGGCGGGGGGAGCCTCGCTGCGGGGCAACTGTGGACCTCTGTCGCCTGTCAGCGCAACTTACATGATGCCGTTTAAAAAATGAAGGGCGGTGCCGGCCGTCAACGGCCCGCTGACAACCGGCCGTTCTGTGATTCTCCAGAACACACAGATGGCCAGTCCGCCCTTACCCTGTATTCCACCGGGTCGCAGCGGCGCAGCGGCGCAGACGGACCCGGTGGAATACAGGGTCTACCGCGTTTAGGAACCGTTAAGCAGAACCAAAATTGTGTATTTTGTATGGGTACCCACAGGGGCGCCGCCAGGGATTTTGGGCCCCATGAAAATATATCACATTGGGCCCCACCACCAGACCCAGGCCACGCCAACCAAGCACAATGCTAACCACACCTCCAGAACCGAACCGACTCGTTTATGCTTTAAATAACTACCTGTACAGGCTTGCATCTATCTTGTAGTCCAATACTAACAACACAATATTTACTGACACTGAGCGGTGAAAATATAACACTGTGCAGACGTGCAACATTCTACTGCAGTAGAATTCACTATTTGATATAACACTAACATTCCAGACAATAGACCTCAATAGTAATCTTTTATGGTGTACATGCCTTTTTAATAACATTTTTGAATGGAACATTCATAAATCAAAATAAATATAACTTAAATATACATGACCTCTTAAATTAAAATAAAGTGAACATTAACACCAATATTATCATTTATAAAATGCTATAACAAAAAAAATAACATAAGCAGCAGATTTTTTAATTAAATATACATACCAACTACAAAATAAGCGGGTATTAAAGTGTAAACGGACAACAAAACGGAAATGGAAATGAAAATGCCTGATGGTGGTGCTAAATCAGAGCATATTACCTGTTCTCAGTCTTTTTCTCATCATGCATCTTCTGTGTAGTGATCCAATATCGTTACCATAGCCTTGCCCTTTAACAGTTATTACAAGCCCTGGCTCAGCCTTACTCACCAAGAGCCCAGCACCTAGCCTTCTTACAGGCAAAGTCACAGATCAAGTCTTTGAAGTCTAGCTTTATAGCCAACTGGCTTTCAATGGACAGCATGGCAAGACTGCAAAGCCTTATGGGGGGACAGGGCTGCGGAGCCTAAAGATGGATCTGTTGGTCCTGGCACCAGGGGAGGGACAACTGATTTAGTATGAATAGCTGCTAAAAATGTACCTGCATTTATTAAATGTCAGCTAAAAGAGGAGTGAAATGAAAAACCTCTGAATTTTCTGTGAAGATATTAACAGTACTTAAAGGTGGGGTAGGTAATTTTGGAGAAACCAGCTCGAGTGCGCTAGAATTTGAAAATACACAACCGAAAAAAATCTGCCACTTCCTTACAGAGCCCCTCCTCCAACACACACGAACGCGCACATGACCAATGAGGGCACGAGATAAGTTTGTGCACAGATGGAAGGCTGACAGGCAGGTAGGCCATCCAGTTATTTTAGCCGGGTCGGCTAAAATGATTGGTTGTGCTTTTTACGGTGCCACGGCTTCCACAGATGACATTTTTTAATGGATTTTTTGTCAAAGCACTTAAGATATTCATTGCTATCGGGATATTAAGAGCATTCCATGCAATATAACAAAAAGTGTATCTCGAGCCGGTTTCTCAAACTTACCTACCCCACCTTTAATGTCAGCAAAACATTACAATTATTATTTACAATGGACTACGCTTAGCTAACAGACTAATTTCCACCACTCATGGACCACACCCACCTTTTCTTTTGAAAAACTGGGTGACATACTGTCGCCCTTTAGTCCCTCTCTCTTGTCTTTCTCTCCTTTCTTTTCTTTCTTGAAAGCCTGACTTTGTTAGTCGTTGAGACATCGTACACACGTAAGTACTAGCATCCCTCCTCACATGCTCTCACTAGTCTCTCTCTCTGCTAGAAAGGGCCGGTGCTGCACAGCGTTTGGAGGCAGGACCAAACCATTACATGTAAATAGAGGGGGGTGTTCGATGCTTTGGATAATTAACTTTTGGAAGAAAATAAGTTAAATGAATCATAAGTTTATACATCATCAATATGACGTTATATTAATGTTAATTATTGATGATTGATGAAAGGTTACTTAAACATTTTTTCTTAATGTTCTAACATTGTTTGGGGCCCCTGTCAGTCACGGGCCCTTAGAATCATCTTAACTTTTCACCCCCTTACGGCTTCCTTGGGTACCCGGGACCCGGCATTTTCTTATCGGTTCTCATCTGGAACCGAGTTTCGGTTCCCAACCCTAACTGTAAGGCAATAAAATAAAGGCCTACAACTATAAATAATGAAGGGGATATTCATATTACTACAAGCAGGGCAAACATTGTCTCGCCTCAACAGAAGTAGATGAAAATATAACAGGTGATGTAACATCTGAATAATCTTTCCAAATGTCCCTGAATTTAAGGTGGGAGTAACGGTAATTGACGTTAACTTGAAATATAACTATTGATTAGCAAACAAACGACCTTGCTATCGTCTAAAAGTAAGTCAGCAGGTTAACCAGTTAAGCCACATGCCCCCGGTACCGGGGGCAAAACGCAACATCTTGCAAGAAACAGCGTCTGAGGGCTTCTTAACATTTAACAAACTATGAGTGTGTCATACCACTTAACGGGAAGAAACTCAGCTATCAGACAATATTAACAATTTTTAGCTAAACGAAACACAAGGGTAATAACAAAGGCTCTGAATTAGCCCTGAGCGAAAAAATGCTAACGCACTTAGCACAGAACTCATGGTAAAATACCCTTATTACTTATCGGATCTGCACAAACAAGATACCGATTAGCAAGCTGAGATTCCACAGATTCAAGAAATATAAGTATGATCACTAAGCGATCAGAACTCGCGACAGGGGAAGCAAACCCAGACATCACACAACGTATCTTTACGGAGCAAACACGGGAGAAATGTCTTACCTTTTGCTGTTTCTGATCAAAAGTTGGGTTCAATGGCATTACAACCAAGCGGCAAACTCTGGGGCAGAGCCGGGAGGCCAATAAGGAAGTGCCACAAACTGTAGCTCATCTATTGGCCGATAGGCGATGACTGCAGAAAGGATCAATTTCCATAGACCTCCATGTTAGAGAGAGAGAGAGAGAGAGAGAGAGAGAGAGAGAGAGAGAGAGAGAGAGAGAGAGAGAGAGAGAGAGAGAGAGAGAGAGAGAG
>NW_022991257.1:0-21180 GCF_902827175.1 Gymnodraco acuticeps
TAACTCAGTCTAAGTTCTCAGTGGGTCTCAAACTGTGTGGTCACCATTTATGTAAAACACATATTTCCATTTGAGAGGGTAGTGATTGGTCTAATGGATAGTGAGGTGGGCTGAAGATCGGAAGGCTGTTGAGTTCAAATCCCGCCAGGAACACCACCACTAGTGTGCCCTTGAGTAAGGCCCTTAGTTACTCCAGGGAGAATGTCCCTGTAATCGGTCATTATAAGTCGCTTTGGAATAAAGCGGTCAGCTAAATGAAATGTAATGTGATTAGTAAATATGCATGAATAATAAATAAAAGTTAACTAGGTGAAAAAAGGTAAGATACACTTTTTAAAACGTGTTTGAGAGAAAACTAGTCTTTGCTGCTGCATCAAGAGGAGCAGGGGGAGAGGATGGAGAGGGGGGAGAGGAGGGAGCAGGAGGACAGGAGAGGCTGATATTCAGGAGCACAGACACCACTCACAACTATAAATGAACCAAAACTAAATTAATAAACAAGTTTCAGTGTTTTTTTCATATTGGAAATGTTATGTTATTGGTTATGGCCTTGATTTTATGATTATTGAAATGTAACAGTTCTGTTTAATATAGGTGTTTCCCTAGATCTAGTCTCTTTATTTTCCCCTCAAAATGCACCAGATTGATGCATTTAACTCCAAAATAAAAAATAAAATCTTACCGGGGGGCATGCCCCTGGACCCCCCTAGAGGATTTGAGGTCGACCCCCACTAAAAATCACATGGATAGGTTCCTAAATACATTAATAAATACATTTATTTTTTAAAATAGTAACCCATTTCCATATGTTCATGTGTGGGTAGTAGATTTTAAACTATAGGGCTATCATTATGGACCCTGCCTGTACCTGGACCTGTTCGCTCTGCCATCGCGTGAAGGGGTCTGCTAACAAGCGACCAACCAGAAAGGTTAATGTTGTTGCACGTCACCTCAACCCCCCCCCCCCCGCTACCACCACCCCCAAAGTATATTTCAGATCTGTGGGAAACACTGGCAGTTAATGGACCAAGCACACAGAGGCATTCCCATACACACAGGCGTTGGATCTGTTCTTCATGAATCCCAGAAGGATGCAAGTGCTCTGACAAACCAGTGCCATCTTGTGCGCACAAATGCACTCCCCGCAGGCACCGGACTGAAAAGTCAACTAAATAATGTTTGTTTTAAAACTTTCTTTTTTTTTTCGCGCACCCCCCACCCCCCCCCCTGCCACCCCACCCGCCCAACGTATATTTCTTATCTGTTGGGAAACACTGCCTGTACTTTCTACTTCTCACATGCTGAACACAAATACCTGTACTTTCTACTTCTACCTATGTTGAACCCAAATACCTTGTACTTTTATACTTCTTACATGTTGAACTCACATACCTGCTACTTTCTACTTCTTACATGTTGAACTCAAATACCTGTACTTTCTACTTCTTGACATGTTAACTCAAATACCTGCTTACTTTCTACTTCTCACATGTTGAACACAAACATACCTGTACTTTCTACTTCTTACATGTTGAACCCAAATACCTGTACTTTCTACTTCTTAATGTTGAACTCAAATACCTGTAACTTTCTACTTCTCACATGTTGAACTCAAATACCTGTACTTTCTACTTCTTACATGTTGAACACAAATACCTGTACTTTCTACTTCTTACATGTTGAACCCAAATACCTGTACTTTCTACTTCTTACATGTTGAACTCAAATACCTGTACTTTCTACTTCTCACATGTTGAACTCAAATACCTGTACTTTCTACTTCTACATGTTGAACACAAATACCTGTACTTTCTACTTCTTACATGTTGAACTCAAATACCTGTACTTTCTACTTCTCACATGTTGAACTCAAATACCTGTACTTTCTACTTCTTACATGTTGAACACAAATACCTGTACTTTCTACTTCTTACATGTTGAACCCAAATACCTGTACTTTCTACTTCTTACATGTTGAACTCAAATACCTGTACTTTCTACTTCTCACATGTGAACTCAAATACCTGTACTTTCTACTTCTCACATGTTGACTCAAATACCTGTACTTTCTACTTCTCACATGTTGACACAAATACCTGTACTTTCTACTTCTACATGTTGAACTCAAATACCTGTACTTTCTACTTCTCACATGTTGAACTCAAATACCTGTACTTTCTACTTCTCACATGTTGAACTCAAATACCTGTACTTTCTACTTCTTACATGTTGAACTCAAATACCTGTACTTTCTACTTCTTACATGTTGAACTCAATACCTGTACTTTCTACTTCTTACATGTTGAACTCAAATACCTGTACTTTCTACTTCTTACATGTTGAACTCAAATACCTGTACTTTCTACTTCTTACATGTTGAACTCAAATACCTGTACTTTCTACTTCTTCACATGTTGAACTCAAATACCTGTACTTTCTACTTCTTACATGTTGAACCCAAAATACCTGTACTTTCTACTTCTTACATGTTGAACTCAAATACCTGTACTTTCTACTTCTTACATGTTGAACCCCAAATACCTGTACTTTCTACTTCTTACATGTTGAACTCAAATACCTGTACTTTCTACTTCTTACATGTTGAACCCAAATACCTGTACTTTCTACTTCTTACATGTTGAACTCAAATACCTGTACTTCTACTTCTTACATGTTGAACACAAATACCTGTACTTTCTACTTCTTACATGTTGAACTCAAATACCTGTACTTTCTACTTCTTACATGTTGAACTCAAATACCTGTACTTTCTACTTCTCACATGTTGAACTCAAATACCTGTACTTTCTACTTCTCACATGTGAACCCAAATACCTGTACTTTCTACTTCTTACATGTTGAACACAAATACCTGTACTTTCTACTTCTTACATGTTGAACTCAAATACCTGTACTTTCTACTTCTCACATGTTGAACTCAAATACCTGTACTTTCTACTTCTTACATGTTGAACTCAAATACCTGTACTTTCTACTTCTTACATGTTGAACACAAATACCTGTACTTTCTACTTCTTACACTTTGAACTCAAATACCTGTACTTTCTACTTCTTACATGTTGAACTCAAATACCTGTACTTTCTACTTCTTACATGTTGAACACAAATACCTGTACTTTCTACTTCTTACATGTTGAACTCAAATACCTGTACTTTCTACTTCTTACATGTTGAACTCAAATACCTGTACTTTCTACTTCTTACATGTTGAACTCAAATACCTGTACTTTCTACTTCTCACATGTTGAACTCAAATACCTGTACTTTCTACTTCTTACATGTTGAACCCAAATACCTGTACTTTCTACTTCTTACATGTTGAACACAAATACCTGTACTTTCTACTTCTTACATGTTGAACTCAAATACCTGTACTTTCTACTTCTTACATGTTGAACTCAAATACCTGTACTTCTACTTCTCACATGTTGAACTCAAATACCTGTACTTTCTACTTCTTACATGTTGAACTCAAATACCTGTACTTTCTACTTCTTACATGTTGAACCCCAAATACCTGTACTTTCTACTTCTTACATGTTGAACACAAATACCTGTACTTTCTACTTCTTACATGTTGAACTCAAATACCTGTACTTTCTACTTCTTACATGTTGAACTCAAATACCTGTACTTTCTACTTCTTACATGTTGAACTCAAATACATGTACTTTCTACTTCTTACATGTTGAACACAAATACCTGTACTTTCTACTTCTCACATGTTGAACTCAAATACCCTGTACTTTCTACTTCTTACATGTTGAACTCAAATACCTGTACTTTCTACTTCTCACATGTTGAACACAAATACCTGTACTTTCTACTTCTACATGTTGAACTCAAATACCTGTACTTTCTACTTCTTACATGTTGAACACAAATACCTGTACTTTCTACTTCTTACATGTTGAACTCAAATACCTGTACTTTCTACTTCTCTCATTTCCCAAACAGCTGGTTCCTTTAGTCTGAATGTGTGTTTGATGCGTGATCATTATCTTTAGAGTCATTGCGTGCCTATTGATTTGAACACGATCCGTGTATCCATCATTTCCTGGTCTTCTCTAAAGAAGAGGGACCAATGGAAACGTTGTCATGTTGCCGTTGTTCAGCATGGAAACATTCATTAGCTAACAATGACATTATTGTTCTATTGATATAAAGGGAGGTCAGGTACTCTTTAAAGCAGCTGCTAGTTATGGGTACTTTTTACTGAAGTATATTTCAAAGCCTCTTTACTTTGACTTGAGTAAAGAAGTTTAGTCAGTACTTCTACTTTTACCAGAGTATTTTTAAACACCAGTATCTGTACTTCTACTTGAGTAAAGATGTGTGTATTCTGCCCTCTCTGATATACGGCAGAGCTTCCTGTCCTCTACTGGGGAAATATTGAAATGTTCTTGCTCTCTGTGAAACCATGTAAATCACGAGCAGCTTCTCTTTCTGGGTTTTGTTTCAACAAGTCGTACCTGTTTGTCCTGCCAGTGAGAGGAGGAGGAGGAGGAGGAGGAAGGCGGGGAGGGAGAGCTGAAGTACTCTCAGAGCGGTCAGACACTGAGGGAAACACTGATCTGATCACATGGAGGACAGACACACAGCCAGAGACGGCAGGAAACACCTGAGCTATCCTCAGCTGGATTGTGAGACGTATGGAGGACGTGTTTCCAGCGGAGAGGACAGGAAGCTGTGGCCCAGGTGAGACAGGAATCTAAAACATGTGGAACAGCCGGTTAGCTTTACATGACAGTAACATGACATGGTTCTTAAAATGAGTCATGCTTTGTTTTTTTCATTCATGTTTTCTAAGTTAGTCATTGTGAAATAATACTGCTGCTGGGTGTATTGTATTACTGGCTGATACTTCACTTGTATAGGTTCACTTTCCCCTTACTTTGTTTTTCTTTGATTTGTACTTACTTTATTTTACGGACGTATGAACCTATACTTTTACTCAAGTACAAGATCTGAGTACTTCTCCCAACTCTGAATATGACAATATAATAAACAGCAAAGTAAAAGAGGGTAGATACGACCTCTCCCCACCTCTGTTGCTCACCCCCGCGTCACCCGCGTCATTGCTGATGTGTTTCAACAACAACAACAACAACAATGGCGGATCACAGGGTTGCGTTCCTGCTCCAGACGCTACTGACCATGATACAGATGTTAGAGCAACATCTACAGCTCCTCTACCACCACCATCAGCAGCAAGTGGACATGGAGAACTACATGAACTACATGTTGCTAAATCCACCGCGGAGAATAAACAGAAGGGCAACCAGGCAACCATGGCAACCATGCTCGCGGGGTCTTATTCGCTGATTTTGGTGTATTTTGTGGCGGAAGTACAGCGCCACTTACAGGCCCGGCATATGTACTACAGCGTCTCCAGCGGGTCGAGCGTTTCCGTGTGGACGGACACGTTTCTTGAGCCGTGTGGACGGAAGATTTTTTTATATCGAATTCGTCTCCGTGTGGTCGAAGTTACTAGTAATTTTGTAGATTTATTTGCAGTTACTCTACATCTTAATTGACACATATATAATAAAGTATTATAGGTTAAGCTACCCAGTAATATATCAAACAATTAAAGTGCAACAATAAAGTGATGAATACATAAATGTACGAATCATTTCAAACTTTCTTTTAAATATCTGCTGCTTAAAATATTACTTTTACTTTTACCATTTTTAGTGTTGGACTTTAACTTGTAACTGAGTATTTGTACCCTGTTATTTTTGCTTCTTTTACTTAATGATTTGAGTATTTCTTCCACCGCTGACTGAAACAAACTTACTTAACAAGCTTTTACTAATTACTGAACAAGATATTCCTGTTTTACAGAGGGGTGATTGATTGTAAAATATATAAAACACAAGACAAAGAAAGGCATAACATTTAAAAACGTATTTCAAACATGGTCCCTGGTGATATGACCAGATAATCACACACATAATCAAAATCCCTGAAACAATACGCAAAGACAAACAAAGGACCAAGAGGGAAACAACAGAGAGGCCCTACTATGGTCCTTCTCCTGTAACTTTAGGTCATGGTCCCCAGAGGATGAATAACATTTACTTTGGTAATCCTTTAAGTCTCAAAGATCTCCATTTCATTCTCTTTGCAAAGACAATTTTTAAAGGATGTGTTTTCAAATCTGACTCAAGCCACAGACAGAGATGGTAAAACTGCAAATACAAGCGCTTGTATCAGAGGATCAGTGTCTCTATTATCTATATATATATAGAGGCTTCAAAGCTTTTCAACATGTTAATGCTTCCAATACTATCAGCCTTGTCTACTTTGAGTTTAGTGAGCAAATACTAGGTGGTAAACATGGCGAACATAATGCCTGCTGAATATTTGCATAACAGTGGACCCGAGTTCAATCTCCTCTTCACGCAACAGTAACAAACAGCAGAAGGGCCTAAACGTGTTCCCTTCGAAGATCCAAACTGAAACTGAATGGAGGGGTATCAGCCAAACAAAACCGCCTTGTATTTAATTGTATTGTTAAAATGCTAAATGGTACTCGCATAATTAAGGATTAAGGATCCTACTTATAGCATGCATTTAACAATTCTACGTATTTGAGTATTATGACTTACCAAAACATATAAAACAACATAAAATGTCGCAATAAAACACAAGTTGGGCAGAATCGAGCCATAAAGTGAGCTTATTTTGGAGCCTGCACTGTAGGGAAAAACATTTTTAATGCACTGTATTTCTTCCTATTCTGCTCCTTTAACATTTGTTCTTAAAGACTACTGTAAATAAAAAGTCCCTGATGTCAAACTTCTTATGTTTAGAAGGAGGCCGATGTGAAGTCCCCAATGTTTAAATAGCCACTGTTCGTTTTCCCCATGCAAAACCAAACTCACTTCATGTGTTTCTAGCGTGTAAAGCCTGTGTTGCAGAACAACAATAAATGATCCTTTAATATTTGAATAGTGACTTTGTAGCATGCTGATGTTAGCATTTGGCTCAGAGAACAGACTGTTGTTTCAGTAGCAGTTGATGTTACCGGTTTGGCACTCGTGTCTCGACATGCGCTGCAAAAATGTAAAATCTTGCCAAGTATATTTATCTAATTTCTAGTCAGAATATGTCGTTACACTTGATGTATTTAGACCAGGCATCTTAAGCATCTTTTTAAGTCAAAGTCTCTTAAAAACATCTTATTTTATAGGAACATCTCCAACTAACATCAGAAAACAGAAAATGTCTAAGCATTGCTGGCTTTTTTTGTTAGAAATTCCCTAATTCTGGTCAAATATAGTTCAAAATAAGTTTTCCCAGCTAAATATAAGATCTAATTAATTTAATTATCCCATCTTTACTGAAGCCATTTTGTTCAATTGGAAGACTTGTGCACTTATTAAAAGCGAAAACACCTTGTTTTTATTATATATTTACTTGCTTTTGGAGCAGCATTTTTTACAGTGTGTGTATATTGGTTTTCACCAGGACGCAAAAATTATCCACGTCAATTATTAAAACCGGTTTCCCTTCATGTTTATAGGTCCGTGCTGCATTAGACACTGTCTTCCATTAAATAATTAGTTTGACTGGAAAAACTGGGCAGGACTTTAGTAGCTCTGTACTGAACTGGTTTAAATGTTATCCTACTCTAAAGAGTCCTCTCCTGCTGATGTTCAGGTGTATATCAGTATGTAGTGTCTCTACTCTAAAGAGTCCTCTCCTGCTGATGTTCAGGTGTATATCAGTATGTAGTGTCTCTACTTTAAAGAGTCCTCTCCTGCTCATGTTCAGGTGTATATCAGTATGTAGTGTCTCTACTCTAAAGAGTCCTCTCCTGCTGATGTTCAGGTTTATATTAGTATGTAGTCTCTCTACTCTAAAGAGTCCTCTCCTGCTGATGTTCAGGTGTATATCAGTATGTAGTGTCTCTACTCTAAAGAGTCCTCTCCTGCTGATGTTCAGGTGTATATCAGTGTGTAGTGTCTCTACTTTAAAGAGTCCTCTCCTGCTGATGTTCAGGTGTATATCAGTGTGTAGTGTCTCTACTTTAAAGAGTCCTCTCCTGCTGATGTTCAGGTGTATATCAGTATGTAGCGTATCTACTTTAAAGAGTCCTCTCCTGCTGATGTTCAGGTGTATATCAGTATGTAGTGTCTCTACTTTAAAGAGTCCTCTCCTGCTGATGTTCAGGTGTATATCAGTGTGTAGTGTCTCTACTTTAAAGAGTCCTCTCCTGCTGATGTTCAGGTGGATATCAGTATGTAGTGTCTCTACTTTAAAGAGTCCTCTCCTGCTGATGTTCAGGTGTATATCAGTATGTAGTGTCTCTACTTTAAAGAGTCCTCTCCTGCTGATGTTCAGGTGTATATCAGTATGTAGCGTCTCTACTTTAAAGAGTCCTCTCCTGCTAATGTTCAGGTGTATATCAGTATGTAGTGTCTCTACTTTAAAGAGTCCTCTTCTGCTGATGTTCAGGTGTATATCTGTATGTAGTGTCTCTACTTTAAAGAGTCCTCTCCTGCTGATGTTCAGGTGTATATCAGTATGTAGTGTCTCTACTTTAAAGAGTCCTCTTCTGCTGATGTTCAGGTATATCAGTATGTACTGTAGTGTCTGTACTTTAAAGAGTCCTCTCCTGTTGATGTTCAGGTGTCATTTAAATAACTTGGAATACTTCTTGTTAGGGATGCTCCGATCGCCAATTTCGGGGCCGGAATCAGTATCGGCCGATACCGATCGCCGATCCGATCGAGTGGGCGGGGCCTAAATGGAAGATTTAAACATCACTTTAAATCTTCCATTTAAAGTGATGTTTAAAACTCAGTTAATGCTCATTCACTGGAGCTTCCACAAACAACAATCAACTTAATTATTACATTCAAATGATGTACATTATTCAAGTTTACATTCACTTTGGAGAATAACACGGGAGAAATGAGCGGAAGCGCTCTCTTTTCCTCTCTCTCTCTCTCTCTCTCTCTCTCTCTCTCTCTCTCTCTCTCTCTCTCTCTCTCTCTCTCTCTCTCTCTCTCTCTCTCTCTCTCCTGACAGCCTGTCAGTATCTCATGCAGCTCACTGATCCAGTAATGAGTGACCCGACAATGAAGAATCAATATATTTATAATAACTAGTTTAGCTTGTTCCAGAGGTAGATAAAATAGCTAAGTGTGTTAGGTCTAACTCTTACGGTACGTCCAGAGCCGTATAATAGAAGAGTTATGACATCTCCGTTCATTCCAATGGACCACTTTTTTTACAGCAATGGCGGATCGTGGAGCCTCTCATTCGTTCCCCGGAAGTTAGCGCCAAGGCTAGCAGAGCGGTAGAGTTGCAGCATAATAACCGTTCGTGACGGACTTTTAAAGGTAAGAAGAAGTTTAAAGATTTATATTGCGGATATTATCAGTACATCTGATTCAATTGAACATGTGTATTAAAGGATGTCAGTGGATTATCCCTAAATCAGTAGATTTAGGGAACGTTTACAGATAACAGATCAAGCTAGGATACCGAAGCAAGTTAGCAACAGACGTTGAACAACCTTTTAATTGTAAATTCCGTTCTCTTAATGTCATTTGGTCCAACGTTGTTGAATTAGAGAAGAGGGGCTTCTAAACGGGATTGTATGCGGGGGTGGAGGGAGTTAAATATTAGATAAATATAACTTTGGTGCGTGTAAGAGTGAGTGTTTTTAGCAGAGCCATATTGTGTCCTTGTGATTATGTTGATTATTACCTGCCTGTATAATGTTGCAGCTCAGCTGATTTTGGATTGATGGCAAAGGGAGAGGGACTTAAGTGAGAGTGAAAACACAAGGTAAGTTTAATACTACTGTTGTATATAAGTAAGCATACTAAACATGTATTATATCACTGTATTATATAAGTAATCTTGTTAGTAACCTACTGTATGGCAGGTGGAGGGGCAGTGATGTTACAGGTGGAGGAGCAAAACTGCAAGACTGCAAACTCACAAGACAGAGAAATCAAAGTTTGTTCTCCAGAGAAGAGGTTGATTTCACTTCAATTTTTTATTTCATATTTTCTAAAGATGTGGAAATGGCAACAAAAAAACACGTGAGAGCTGTAACCAAGACAACTGTAACAACAGGAGTAGAGAGCCACCAAGGTTTTTCAAGTCCCTCTCTTACTCCATTTTGCCAACCCAAACTTCCAGGTACATGACGGGACACCTTGCTTGTTTTTGTTGTTTGCTCTCCTCTGGCTGGGTGCTGGCAGGTGGAGGGCAGTGATGTTGGCAGGTGGAGGGGCAGTGATGTTACGGGTGGAGGGGCAGTGATGTTAGCTGGGTGCTGGCAGGTGGAAGAGCAATGTTTAGTCCAAATATTTCCATTGCAACGGCTAATGGAAATGATTGCAGCTGTGGATCTGTTTGGGGGTTGCTGGATGTGGTAGCTTGGCTGCTGTTGTTCCTTTTCACCTTTTTGGATTGGCTCTTGCTTCCAAAATGGCCATCTTTTAATTTTATTTTTTTTCTGTCATTTCTGATTTGTTTTGCCTCAATTCTCAGCCTCAGCCGTATGAATCTTTTTACGAGTTGTTGTTGTACTCCACAGCATGACGGAAGCCTGCTGGAGAGGGCCTGAGCTTCTTTCTCCAAGACACCCACTGCGTTGGGGAGCTGCATGAGGGAGGAACCAGTCTTGGTCCTAAATAGTTCCTCAATTTGGTGAATGAAGTCAAAGGCTTCTTGGGAGGGACGACAAAGAGCACCTGCCTTGAAGTCTTTCAAGTCCACTAACAAGCTGTTGTCACCAGAAGGACTCTCATCATGGTGCTCTGTTGCAATTTTGCATTTTTCACAGATGCTGGCAAACTTGATGATTTTGTGGACGATGTAGCCTGCAAGATGGAAGAGAATACATTTCTCAGTTTTTGTGAGGTCAGGTGCTGCTGCTCTGTTCACCGCCATCAGCTGTTCCACTCTGACTGATGGAGTGATTTTTGGCTCCCCTGTGTCATCCCTTCTTCCCTCAATCTTTGAGACTAATGTAAGTAGAAGACATGGCACTGTAAATGTTCGAACATTTAAAATATTATACCACTTAAAAATAAGAAATATTACTTTTGTTACTAAGAGTTCATACTTATTATACCTGTGTCACCTTTCACACTATAGCTGTGATCATGAGCTATGGGCTTTGTAGATACAGGTCCCGGGGTGAATCGTGGTGCAGGGGCCCTTCTCTTTTTGACCACAGGGCGATGCACGAAGATGGTGGGTATAGCCTCTGCTCTCAGCCTAGTCTTGCCCTTTTTTGTCTTGACAAACTGGTCTGCATCAAAATGTGCCTGCGGAGTGACTTGAGGTTACTTCACACACAGAACAACTGTGTCTGAATCTTGTCTGCCCACATACATATTCCATAGTGGTTGAATACACAGTATTAGGAAACACTTGGACATGTTACACTCATTACATACTGTATATAAAATATGACCAAGAATGTGAGACAACTTTATAGAAATTCATATCACATCTGTTACTGATGCCATTTGTCATATTTTATTAAATTCACAAATAATAAAGTTCCATAACTTCAGTTGGGAACAAAGACCACACCTTATCTCCCCAAGGCAATTTCCCATCCAATAGGTGTGCTGTGTGTGTATAACCCTTTCTCCTGTCTTTTTATCCCTCTTTCAGCACAAGAACCAGAGGGGGATTCAATGGAGCCTGAATACCTGCACTGAGACCCTCACCCTGCACCCTGAGTCTCAACTCTCAAGTGTTTTTCAAGCCTTTCCCTGTTTTTTTGTATTAAACAAAACATTAAGCTTTCCCAATGGTGTGGTTTTCGTTTTGTGAAAAAGTGCAAATGCAGTGTTTGTATATAATTACCTCACATATTTTTTTGCTGTTGGTCGTGAAATTGCTCCTGCTTCCTCCGCTCTGTGTCAGTGGGGAAGCTGTACATTCGTACTCCTTTCTCGGAGCGATTTGAGCATCCCCAGGCAGCACAGCAAACCATGGTGGGGAGGCAGCACAGCAAACCAGGACAACACGGAGGAAAAGGCACAGACAAACTGCATGATATGCTATTCAATGTTTATTGAATTCCATGTATTTGCAATGGATGTTCCTAAAACAACACATTTAACATCATCATCATGCTGCTGCTGCTAGTCTTTTGATAGTCACCTGTCGGTCTCCTGTCCTTTCTGAAAGCCATAAAGATGACATTAGTCATTTAGATAACTTGTGTCCTTAATTACCATGGTTACTGAAACTACCATGAATTTAAGAAAATGGTAGAATTTAATCTGAATTTTAAAGCATTACTTTAGATCCCCTCCCTCTAAATATATCAATAAACATTAGAAAGTGATGCTCCTGACTACCATACAAGTTTAAGAAGATAATATTGGTTTTAAAGAATTCAAAGCTATAAATAAACAGCAACAGGCTCTTTAACCAAGGCACTGCTAGCCTAACATGTAAACTAGTTGTTCACACTAATCCTAATATTATCACTTAATATTAGCAAATTATATTTTATTTTTTAAAACATATTGATGTAAATACATACACATATCGATTTGTTGTATAAATATTGCAAATTAAAACCTTTATTCACTAATAATGACCAAAAATCGTAGTTCTATCTCCTGTTATCAATGCATTCACATTGCCCGCCATGAACTTCCGGGGAACGATCCTCGTCTACATGAACCACGTGACGATAACCGTTTTTGAACTTCCGTTGTCGTAACTCTTCTATTATACGGCTCTGGGTACGTCCACACAGCAGCTTTTCAAAAATCTTGAAAATCTTGGAGCTGGGCGTGTCTGAAAGCTTGGGGATTTTTTGCGAGCAACGCGACCAACAACCAATCACATGAATCTCCCGCCCCCGACATACAAAGCAAAAAACCCCGGGGATTTTATGCGAGCAATATATATATATATAAACTCCCCAAACCGGACGAAAACTTACCAGTTTCACCCACTGTCTCTGCCACCTCCCTCCATGCCTGGTTCCTCCGGTTTGTATCCCGTTAATAGTTCTGGTCGTAAAGAACCGGGTGATTTGCTACCGTAATTTCTCGTTTGGAATATGAGGAAATGAACTGCGGTCTGGTTCTCCCTGTGTGTGTGTTTCGCTGCGCTTACCTGTCCGGTGGGCGGAGCTGCAGGATTTCTGCTTCACACACGTTGCATACCGCTATTTTACTGTCTTTTCGGACACCTTAAAATAATGCCAGACCGGTGAAGCCATTTTGGCGAGCTTGTTTTGCCGCACACAGAGAAAAGTGTCATGTATTTTACGTCATGCGATCGGCTCTCGCGATCGGCATGTTTAGAGAGCACCGATCGATCGGTAGAGAGTGAGTATCGGCCGATCTCGATCGGTGACCGATCGATCGGAGCATCCCTACTTCTTGTCTTTAGGTAACAACACATCTGATTACACAAATATGACTAGAGGAGTTCCTCAAGGCTCCATCCTGGGGCCTCTTCTCTTTAACATATACAAGCTTACACTTACGTAGATTTAAAAACAACAACAAATGATGTTATTTTATGCAGATGACACAGAAATGTACAACCATCTTACCAGGGAACTATGGTTCATTACAAGCACTAAGCAAATGCATTGAACAAATCGATGTGTTCGAACCATCTTTAAAACAAAGACAAATGATTGTTATTGGAGCCAACGAGGTGTGATTAAAAGTCAGCACTCCGCTTTAATCAGCAATTTTAAAAGCCACAGACAGGCCCAGAAGTCTAGGTGTAGTCATAGACTCAGACATCAATTTCAGCAGACGAGTCATCCTACTATTACCTGACCGATATATCCAGGATTGAAGTGTCAGCAGGATTTGGAAAAACGTGTCCATGCATTTATCTTCAGTAGACTAGTCGACAACTGTTGTGTTTTGGGGGATTTGAGGTCTTTGCACCGACTTCCTGTCCGTCAAATTGACTTTAAAATACTACCGTTTGTCTTTTATGCTCAATATATCTGGAACAAACTCCCAGAAATCATTGTATAGCACTGTAACTGTTATTAGTTTTATAGCCATTTTTTGTAAAACACTTTGATTTGACCTCTTGTTGAGATGTGCTGGCTCAGATAGATAGAAAGATAGACGGACGGACATACGGACAGACAGAAACACAGACAGACGGACGGACGGACATACGGACATACGGACAGAAACACGGACGGACGGACGGACGGACATACGGACAGACAGACAGAAACACAGACAGACGGACAGACATACAAACAGACAGACAGACAGACGGACAGACAGACAGACAGACGGACAGACAGACGGACAGAGAGACAGACAGACGGACGGACGGACGGACGGACAAACAGACGGACAGACAGACAGACAGACGGACAGACAGACAAACAGACGGACGGACAGACAGACGGACAGAGAGACGGACAGACAGACAGACAGACAGACAGACGGACAGACAGACGGACGGACAGACAGACGGACAGAGAGACAGACGGACGGACGGACGGACGGACAGACAGACGGACAAACAGACAGACAGACAGACAGACGGACAAACAGACAGACGGACAGACAGACACTTAGAAATGTTTTTTTTTCACAGCAGCATTTTGACAGTAAATCTTCAGGAATCAACAAATCACTTAAAAAATAGAATAAAATATAAATAAAACATTGCGGTTAACAGTAAAACACTTTGATGTTACCTCTTGTTGAGATGTGCTTTACAGATAAATGTTCCCTACCTTGCAGACCTCTGGCTCAGAAGTGGACGGTGGTGCTGTTTTGGGGAACGTGCCTGCTGTACTGCGCCCGCATGGCGATGCCCATCTGCTCCGTGTCCATGGCCGCCTCCTTCCACTGGAGCAAGATCGACTCGGGTCTGGTGCTGGGGGGATTCTTCTGGGGCTACTGCTTCACTCAGATCCTGGGAGGACACATCAGTGACAAGTAGGGAATTAAGATGTCAAACGATAAGATAAGATTCACTTTATTGAGCCTAAATTGGGACATGAGCAGCATGTTAAAACAAGGCAGTGCACATCATTTGAAAAATGACGGAAAAGGATTGGGGCCACATGAAAAGAAAATGTGGGGATGTGAAGAAAATAAATGTGGCCCTAATCCTCTTGCGTATGGTACCGAGATGTTGCAGTAGGCAGGAATGATTTCATGTACAGCTTTTTGATAACCTCTTCTCTGTGTGTTGCTTCAGGGTGGGAGGGGAGCGCGTCCTCTTCATCTCGGCCGCCTCCTGGTCTCTGATCACAGCTGTGACTCCTCTGCTGGCTCACTTAGGATCTCACACCCTCGCTCTCATGACCCTCGCCAGGTTCCTCATGGGACTCACACAGGGTGAGTCCTGTTCACGTTATAGGGAGATACCAAGACCTCCACTAAGTCTGTTTGCACACACACATTAAAGGTCACCTATTATGCAGAATCCACTTATTCATGTCTCTTCTACATCAACATGTGTCCCCTCTTCTTCATGTCTCTTCTACATCAACATGTGTCCCCTCTTCTTCATGTCTCTTCTACATCAACATGTGTCCCCTCTTCTCCATGTCTCTTCTACATCAACATGTGTCCCCTCTTCTTCATGTCTCTTCTACATCAACATGTGTCCCCTCTTCTTCATGTCTCTTCTACATCAACATGTGTCCCCTCTTCTCCATGTCTCTTCTACATCAACATGTGTCCCCTCTTCTTCATGTCTCTTCTACATCAACATGTGTCCCCTCTTCTTCATGTCTCTTCTACATCAACATGTGTCCCCTCTTCTCCATGTCTCTTCTACATCAACATGTGTCCCCTCTTCTTCATGTCTCTTCTACATCAACATGTGTCCCCTCTCCTTCATGTCTCTTCTACATCAACATGTGTCCCCTCTTCTTCACGTCTCTTCTACATCAACATGTGTCCCCTCTTCTTCATGTCTCTTCTACATCAACATGTGTCCCCTCTTCTTCATGTCTCTTCTACATCAACATGTGTCCCCTCTTCTCCATGTCTCTTCCTCATCAACATGTGTCCCCTCTTCTTCATGTCTCTTCTACATCAACATGTGTCCCCTCTTCTTCATGTCTCTTCTACATCAACATGTGTCCCCTCTTCTCCATGTCTCTTCTTCATCAACATGTGTCCCCTCTTCTTCATGTCTCTTCTACATCAACATGTGTCCCCTCTTCTTCATGTCTCTTCTACATCAACATGTGTCCCCTCTTCCTCATGTCTCTTCTACATCAACGTGTCCCCTCTTCTTCATGTCTCTTCTACATCAACATGTGTCCCCTCTTCTTCATGTCTCTTATACATCAACATGTGTCCCCTCTTCTTCATGTCTCTTCTACATCAACATGTGTCCCCTCTTCTCCGTGTCTCTTCTGCATCAACATGTGTCCCCTCTTCTTCATGTCTCTTCTACATCAACATGTGTCCCCTCTTCTTCATGTCTCTTCTACATCAACATGTGTCCCCTCTTCTTCATGTCTCTTCTACATCAACATGTGTCCCCTCTTCTTCATGTCTCTTCTACATCAACATGTGTCCCCTCTTCTTCATGTCTCTTCTACATCAACATGTGTCCCCTCTTCTTCATGTCTCTTCTACATCACCATGTGTCCCCTCTGTGGAAAGAGACTCTAAGTTTCAGGAACAAAGATTCTCTCTCTTTTTGATCCATTTCTATAAAAACCTGTCTGAAAATGAGCTGATCAGATTTTGGCCACTTTGTGATGTCATAACGATGTGTTGTCTTGTGTAACCATTAGCCAATCAGCAACCAAGGTAACCCCCCCCCCCCCCCTTATCACCTGAATCTCCTCCTAGAGCACCTTTGAGTTCTTTGTAACCAAATGTCTCTCAGAGGGGCGTGGGGAGGGGCTCCTTATTTTCATCTAAAGTAACAGAGTATCAGCACACAATTATTTGGTCTTTCGTTACTGTACATATATTTTATTCCACTTCTATTTCTACGATTTCAATCATATTCATACTGCTATATATTTTTTTATTGTTATTACAGTTTTCTTCATATAGTTTTCTGTGTTTTTAATGTAGTTAAATTCCCCGTATGTGTTAACCTACTTGGTAATAAACCTATTTCTGATCCATCAGTGACAGATCATGGGTGTTCCTGCCATGAAATAGGGATCCTATTGAATCAGAGTTCCTCTATTCGTCCCAAAGAGGGGACGTTTAGAAAGTTACAGCAAAGAGACAATAATGATACAGACAAGATCAAAACAGCATTTAGAAAAGTGGCATGCACACATATTAAAAAATCAACATCTAATAATAATGACACTCCAAGTAGCAGCATTATACACGTGAGTGAAACAAGTAGAAAGTATTGAAGTAGCTGCAGGGTGACAGCAGTAAATACTGTGACTACTGGTATTTAAGTATGTATTGCACACTGGTGTATCACATCATTGCTGTTATAGCCGTTAGCTGAATCTGTTCTTCCTTGTTCTGAGCTTCGTCCTTCCTTATCAATGAAACTTGTCCCCAATGTGAGAGTGAATGCGTCTCTGTTTTGTTGATTGTAATTAAAGCTTGACTTGATCAATGATGACATCTGAGGAAACTGAGTGTGTAATGTCTTATAGGAGTTTTTTTTCCATCTTTGGCCAGCCTCTGCTCTCAGAGAGTTCTGGAAGGAGAGAGAGGGTTTCTGATGAGCACCATGAACAGTGGGGCAAATCTGGGGTAACACACACACACACACACACACACACACACACACACACACACACACACACACACACACACACACACAACACACACACACACACACACACACACACACACACACACACACACACACACACACACACACACACACACACACACACACACACACACACACACACACAGACACACACACACCCCCACCCCCACACACACACACACACACACACACACACACACACACACACCACACACAAACCACACACACACACACCCCCCCACACACACACACACACACACACCCCACACACACACACACCCCATACACACACACACACACACACACACACACACACACACACTCCATGTCTGACGGCTTTCTGCTGCTGTTTCAGGGCTCTGACGGCGGGGGGGATGGGCTCTCTGATGCTGGAGGAGTACGGCTGGGAGAGTTTGTTTTACAGCATCGGAGCTCTGGCCGGACTCTGGGCTCTCGTCGTCTGGCTGTGTTTACTGAAAGGTGCACTACACTCCCAGAATGCAACAGAACAACTGGTAGTCTATTGTTGTTGCTCTAATTGACCTGTTTTGAATGTTATCATCCCGCTGAACGCCCGTTATCGCCCACATTCAAATACTTCAGACGGGACAAAGTGCATGTTGCAGAAGGGAAACTTAAAGAGGAGCGTCGCCATTTTAAACCTGGTCTTTATATTCAGAAAGCTCTGGTTGGGATCAAATGATGATGATTGTTGAATGCATTATCACTACATTGATTGAGTGATTGAAGTGATCCATGCACCCAACTGTGTTTGATTGGAAGGGCTGAAAAAAGACACAAGACATCAACAACAACAACAACAAAATATTTACAACTGGACTTTCTGCATTTTTCATTTATGGAACAAGGCCAACATTCACACCGAGAAGCGGCTCTGTGTCTGGGGGTTAATGAACATATATTTATATACTTATATTCCCGTGCCTTCATACATTTTCCAGTTTTCCAGCGATGTGGGACCGGGCAAACAAAGATTGTCTTCCCTTATTTTATTTCATTAAGTAATTGTTTTTCTCCTTTAACTAAATGTATGTGTACATTGGCATGAATCTGTAAACCAAACGTTTGGCTAGTTGCACAGAGCTAGAAATACTCATGTTGAAAACACCAATTGTTGCGCTTAGTCCAAACATGCTGTATACATGTATGAAGACAACAAGAACTAACAACAACTGTCTTTTTAAATATCAATTGTTCGAATTGAAAAGTCTAAGAGTGCTGCGTACAAGTCTAACAGGTTATCCTAAAGTATAACATAATGCAACATGCTATGAACTCGTTTTAAAATACAAAATATCTCTTAATAAAAGCCTCAAAATATTCAGATTATCCAAATTAAATAAGCTGTTTCCATGTCTCCTATCAAAGTCAGAATAATGTAATATCACATCCTGGGGAATATATATTTTATGTGTTATTATTTAAATTGCATTTCCAAATTGTTGTTTACTTCATCAAACTTTCTGTTGTTGTTGTTGTTGTTGTTGCTGTATGATAAACAGTGTAATGATATTCATGATACACAGTGTTGTGTTTTTCCTCATGCATCTCATTCATTGATGTGTGTTTCAGGAGTAGAAGTACCCCCGAGGCCGAAGAACCCGAAAGACCCTCAGTGGAGTTTATCCAGATGGCTGAGTCTCGTCAAAAAGCCTCCTGTCTGGTACTGCTTTATATACTTGATTTACTTTCTGCAGAGGTGTAAAGTGACTAAGTAGATTTACTCAAGTACTGTACTTAAGTACACGTCTAAGGTACTTGTACTTTAATTGAGTATTTCCATGTTATGCTACTGTGTACTTTTACTCCACTACATGTATTTAATCCCTTTAGTTACTTCACAGATGTGGATGAATGATGTGAAATCTAACCAAGTGTTAAATCAGACTTTAGTTCCACCTGGAGTAAATCCACCAGCTACCCTGCAGTATACAAAGTCATTCAAACTAGCTGCACCTTTACCAGCTTTGAGAACACTTTCATGATCAATCATTATAAAACATATCATATATATTATTCTGAAATGGACCAATCTGCACAACGACTACTTTTACTGTCGTTACTTTCACTATATTTTGATGATCATACTTTTCTACTTTCACTTGAGGAACATTTTGAATGCAGGACTTTTACTAAAACAGAGTATTCCTACACTCTGGTACTTTTACTTTTACTCAAGTACAAGATCTGAGTACTTCTACTTTTACTCAAGTACAAGATCTGAGTACTTCTACTTTTACTCAAGTACAAGATCTGAGTACTTCTACTTTTACTCAAGTACAAGATCTGAGTACTTCTACTTTTACTCAAGTACAAGATCTGAGTACTTCTACTTTTACTCAAGTACAAGATCTGGGTACTTCTACTTTTACTCAAGTACAAGATCTGAGTACTTCTACTTTTACTCAATTACAAGATCTGAGTACTTCTACTTTTACTCAAGTACAAGATCTGAGTACTTCTACTTTACTCAAGTACAAGATCTGAGTACTTCTACTTTTACTCAAGTACAAGATCTGAGTACTTCTTACTTTTACTCAAGTACAAGATCTGGAGTACTTCTACTTTTACTCAAGTACAAGATCTGAGTACTTCTACTTTTACTCAAGTACAAGATCTGAGTACTTCTACTTTTACTCAAGAACAAGATCTGAGTACTTCTACTTTTACTCAGAACAAGATCTGAGTACTTCTACTTTTACTCAAGAACAAGATCTGAGTACTTCTACTTTACTCAAGTACAAGATCTGAGGTACTTCTTACTTTCTACTTTACTCAAGTACAAGATCTGAGTACTTCTACTTTTACTCAGGACAAGATCTGAGTACTTCTACTTTTACTCAAGTACAAGATCTGAGTACTTCTACTTTTACTCAAGTACAAGATCTGAGTACTTCTACTTTACTCAAGTACAAGATCTGAGTACTTCTACTTTTACTCAAGTACAAGATCTGAGTACTTCTACTTTTACTCAAGTACAAGATCTGAGTACTTCTACTTTTACTCAAGTACAAGATCTGAGTACTTCTACTTTTACTCAAGTACAAGATCTGAGTACTTCTACTTTTACTCAAGTACAAGATCTGAGTACTTCTACTTTTACTCAAGTACAAGATCTGAGTACTTCTACTTTTACTCAAGTACAAGATCTGAGTACTTCTACTTTTACTCAAGTACAAGATCTGAGTACTTCTACTTTTACTCAAGTACAAGATCTGAGTACTTCTACTTTTACTCAAGTACAAGATCTGAGTACTTCTACTTTTACTCAAGTACAATCTGAGTACTTCTACTTTTACTCAAGTACAAGATCTGAGTACTTCTACTTTTACTCAAGTACAAGATCTGAGTACTTCTACTTTTACTCAAGTACAAGATCTGAGTACTTCTACTTTTACTCAAGTACAAGAT